>NC_133330.1:237653442-237700942 GCF_042186555.1 Aquarana catesbeiana | reverse complement strand
TTTCCCAAGCAAGACGCAGGATAATATCCTTATCCCTGTAATGCAGGAGCCGCGCCAGCATGGGCCTTGGTGGGTGTCCGGGTGGTAGGGGGCACAGTGGAACTCTGTGCGCCCTTTCAATGGCATAAAGGGTAGTAAAGGCTTTCTTCCCAAATATGTCAGTAAGCCACTGCTCCACAAATTCCGTAGGGTCTCTACCCTCCACTTTCTCCTGGAGACCTACAATACGCACGTTGTTGCGTCTCATTCTATTCTCGAGGTCGCCAGCTCGCATATCGATCGATTTAATCATACCTTCTAGGTCACTGATCCTGCTTTCAGTTGCAGTTGTCCTTTCCCTTATTTTTTGCAGGTCTTGTCTAATCAGGGTTACTTCCTCCTTCAGGCCACCGAAGCGTGCCTGTAAGGTATTCACTGATGCCGTGCACTTGTTTACAGCTCTCAGTATAGCAGCTAGGGTCGGCTGTTCAGTGTCTTCATCCCCCTCTGCCTCCTCCTCCTCAGGTTCAGAAGTGAGTGTCTCATGTCTGCTCTGGCTGTCAGCTCCATGTCTCCAGCCCCCTCACCCTGCTCTGTGTCCTCTCGCTCTGCCATAACCTCAGGTACAGTCTTGTCAGTATGGGCGGCTGGCTCTGCTAGTTCTTGTGTATAGTATCTTATGTCCCTGGGCTGGTCGTTAGGGGCCGTTTTCTGTGGTTTTAACAGTGTCCTTCTTGTCTGTGCTTCTCTGGCCACGCTGCTGCGGAGTCCCGGTGGCGCCATGTTGGATTTTAGGCCGATCCATTCCCTCCTTGTTTTTCCTGGTGACCATCTTTTTTAGGGGCCAAACAGATCAGGTTGATCAGTGGGTGTTCCGGTACCAGCTGGTACTAAATAAGCGGTCCTACTGAGGTGGCAACAGGATCAAATACAGGGTGTCAGTTGGGAGCTCTGTGAAAAGTGGCTGCTCACATGCCGATCCTGGCCACGCCCCCTAATCACTGATATTTAATTGTTCCATAAATTCATGCAGCTCCCGGAGGCTGCCACTCCATATCAAAAGGACATCATCGATGTATCTTAACCAGGTGTGAACATGGTCAAGATACATCTGATTACCGAAAACCAGTTCCTCCTCCCACAAGCCCAAATCCAAACATGCATAGGCTGGGGCCCCCATAGAGGTCCCCTTGGTTTGTTGATAAAATTTTGACAAAAACTGAAAACAATTGTTCTCCAGTACAAACCCCCAGGAGTTCAATTATAAACTCATTCATGTGTCCACACCCTGGGTAATGTCGCTGCAGAAACTCATCCACACCTCTCAAACCACAACTACAGTGGGGACGGAAAGTATTCAGACCCCCTTCAATTTTTCATTCTTTGTTATATTGCAGCCATTTGCTAAAATCATTTAAGTTAATTTTTTTTCCTCATTAATGTACACACAGCTCCCCATATTGACAGTAAAACACAGAATTGTTGACAATTTTGCAGATTTATTAAAAAAGAAAAACTGAAATATCACATGGTCCTAAGTATTCAGACCCTTTGCTGTGACACTCATATATTTAACTCAGGTGCTGTCCATTTCTTCTGATCATCCTTGAGATGGTTCTACACCTTCATTTGAGTCCAGCTGTGTTTGATTATACTGATTGGACTTGATTAGGAAAGCCACACACCTGTCTATATAAGACTTTACAGCTCACAGTGCATGTCAGAGCAAATGAGAATCATGAGGTCAAAGGAATTGCCTGAAGAGCTCAGAGACAGAATTGTGGCAAGGCACAGATCTGGCCAAGGTTACAAAAATTTCTGCTGCACTTAGGGTTCCTAAGAGCACAGTGCCCTCCATAATCCTTAAATGGAAGACGTTTGGGACAACCAGAAACCTTCCTAGAGCTGGCCGTCCGGCCAAACTGAGCTATCGGGGGGAGAAGAGCCTTGGTGAGAGAGGTAAAGAAGAACACAAATATCACTGTGGCTGAGCTCCAGAGATGCAGTCGGGAGATGGGAGAAAGTTGTAGAAAGTCAACCATCACTGCAGCCCTCCACCAGTCAGGGCTTTATGGCAGAGTGGCCTGACGGAAGCCTCTCCTCGGTGCAAGACACATGAGAGCCCGCATGGAGTTGGCTAAAAAAACACCTGAAGGATTCCAAGATAGTGAGAAATAAGATTCTCTGGTCTAATGAGACCAAGATAGAACTTTTTGGCCTTAATTCTAAGTGGTATGTGTGGAGAAAACCAGGCACTGCTCATCACCTGTCCAATACAGTCCCAACAGTGAAGCATGGTGGTAGCAGTATCATGCTGTGGGGGTGTTTTCCAGCTGCAGGGACAGGACAACTGGTTGCAATCGAGGGAAAGATGAATGCGGCCAAGTACAGGGATATCCTGGATGAAAACCTTCTCCAGAGTGCTCAGGACCTCAGACTGGGCCGAAGGTTTACCTTCCAACAAGACAATGACCCTAAGCACACAGCTAAAATAACGAAGGAGTGGCTTCACAACAACTCCGTGACTGTTCTTGAATGGCCCAGCCAGAGCCCTGACTTAAACCCAATTGAGCATCTCTGGAGAGACCTAAAAATGGCTGTCCACCAACGTTTACCATCCAACCTGACAGAACTGGAGAGGATCTGCAAGGAGGAATGGCAGAGGATCCCCAAATCGAGGTGTGAAAAACTTGTTGCATCCTTTCCAAAAAGACTCATGGCTGTATTAGATCAAAAGGGTGCTTCTACTAAATACTGAGCAAAAGGTCTGAATACTTAGGACCGTGTGATATTTCAGTTTTTAATTTTTAATAAATCTGCAAAAATTTCAACAATTCTGTTTTTTTCTGTCAATATGGGGTGCTGTGTGTACATTAATGAGAAAAAAAATGAACTTAAATGATTTTAGCAAATGGCTGTATGTGGTATCGAGGTGTAGAGAGATTCTACATCAATCCCAACCAGCCAAGCATCTTTTGAGACTTGTAGGTCTTTGATCTTGGCTACAACATCTCTAGCGTCTTGCACATATGATTTCAATCCTGTGACCATATCCTTCAACAGAGCATGCAGATATTTGCCAATCCTATCTAAAGGACCTTTGATAGCGGACACTATTGGTCATGCGGGAGGATTACACAAGTTCTTGTGCACCTTGGATATTATGTAGAACAGTGGTTCTCAACCGGGGTTCCGCGGCAATCTGACTGTCAGTCATAGGCAGCTGACAGGAGGATCGCAGAGATAGGTTGGGAAGCGGCTCGCACCTTATTGGCTGTAGCGCGCTGTTTCCCCTAGGCCCCTCCTCCCCTCCTGTCCTTCCCAAGTGGTTGTATGTGACATCATCTGGGGTGGACAGGATAGGAGGAGGAGGGGCCGAGGGGGAACAGCATGCCACTGGAGGAGATATGAAGCCATAAGAAGAAAGCAAGTACTGAAGTGTGCCCAGCTGTGTCCCCCCACAATGTGTCCAACAGTCTGTCCCATGTAATGTCCCCTATCATGTCCCCTACCCCATGTAATGTGCCCTGTCCCATGTAATGTCCCCTGTCATGTGTCCTGTCCCATGTAATGTCCCTGTCCCATTTAATGCCCTTTGTCATGTGCCCTGTCCCATGTAATGTGCCCTGTCCCATGTAATGTCCCCTGTCATGTGGCCTGTCCCAGGTAATGTGCTCTGCCCCATGTAATGTCCCCTGTCATGTGCCCTGTCCCATGTAATGTCACCTGTCCCGTGTAATGCCCTTTGTCATGTCCCCTGCCATGTCACCTGTCCCATGTAATGTCCCCTGTTATGTGCCCTGCCCCATGTAATGTCCCCTGTCCCATGTAATGTCCCCTGTTATGTGCCCTGCCCCATGTAATGTCCCCTGTCATGTGCTCTGCCCCATGTAATATGTCCTGTCCCATGTAATGTCCCCTGTCATGTGCTCTGCCCCATGTAATGTGCTCTGTCCCATGTAATGTCCCCTGTCATGTGGCCTGTCCCAGGTAATGTCACCTGTCCCATGTAATGTCCTTTGTCATGTGCCCTGTCACATGTAATGTCCCCTGTCATGTGGCCTGTCCCAGGTAATGTGCTCTGCCCCATGTAATGTCCCCTGTCATGTGCCTTGTCCCATGTAATGTCCCCTGTCATGTGCCCTGCCCCCTGTCATGTCCCCTGTCATGTGCTCTGCCCCATGTAATGTGTCCTGTCCCATGTAATGTCCCCTGTCATGTGGCCTGTCCCAGGTAATGTGTTCTGCACCATGTGCCCTGTCCCATGTAATGTCACCTGTCCCATGTAATGTCCTTTGTCATGTGCCCTGTCCCATGTAATGTCCCCTGTCATGTGCCCTGTCCCAGGTAATGTGCTTTGCCCCATGTAATGTCCCCTGTCATGTGCCCTGTCCCATGTAATGTCACCTGTCCCATGTAATGTCCCCTGTCATGTGCTCTGCCTCATGTAATGTGCTCTGCCCCATGTAATGTCCCCTGTCATGTTCCCTGTCCCATGTAATGTCCCCTGTCATGTGCCCTGTCCCATGTAATGTGCTCTGCCCCATGTAATGTCCCCTGTCCCCTGTCATGTGCTCTGCCCCATGTAATGTGCCCGTCCCATGTAATGTGCCCTGTCATGTGCCCAGTCCCATGTAATGTGCCCTGTCCCATGTAAGGTCCCCTGTCCCATGTAATTTCCCCTGTCATGTGCCCTGTCCCATGTAATGTGCTCTGCTCCATGTAATGTCCCCTGTTCCATGTAATGTCCCCTGTCATGTGTCCTGCCCCATGTAATGGCCTCATGTAATGTGCCCTGTCCCATGTAATGTCCCCTGCCCCATGTAATGTCCCCTGCCCCATGTAATGTCCCCTGTCCCATGTAATGTCCCCTGTCATATTCCCTGCCCCATGTAATGTCCCCTGAATGGATCAGCTCTGCAGGAAAAGAAAGCACAAGTTTCACATTAAATAGGTACGTTTTAATATTTATTCTTTTATTTAACGCTATTTCTACAAACAATTTTTGTTATCAATAGCTCACTGATCATACCAATGTTCCGTGAGCTGTAGATGTGAACATTATTTCAGGGGTTCCTCGAGATCTCAAACTTTTTGCCAGGGGTTGCTCCAAGGTAAAAAGGTTGAGAAACACTGATGTAGAAGGTTGGTATATTGTAGTCATTTATCCATAGGTGTTCGTATTCGCATTTGCCTAATAACCCTACTTCTTCGGCCAATTTTAATTTAGTACATCCACTATATTTGGGAAAGGGTCATTTTCAAGTTGTTTATAGGTTTCACTATCGCCCAAAAGGCATTTTTACCTCCCTCTCATACATTTGTTCACTCATTAATACAACATTCCCGCCTTTATCACTTCTCTTTATTACCACCTGCTTAGCCTATTGTAACTCCTTTAAGGCTCGTCTATCATTTTTGGAAAGGTTATCGGTACTTTTCTGTGTCCAATCTACCAAATTTGATTCAGTTTTTATCATGTCCAAAAAAAAGACTAAGCCATTTATTTTTTCGGAGAGAAGCCATGTTTTTAGATTTTATTTTTAGATCAGCTTTTGTTGCGTGTACAATGGATTTTTGAATCTTCTTGATTTTTGATTGTTCACTATTGATCTAATTTTTAAAGTCTTACTCTTGCTCAGAAGCGCTTTATCTTATCTTTTCTTTATACATGTTTATGTATACACTTTTGCAATTTCCCAAGTTTCCCCCTTATCCATGATGGAAAGAATGCCATTTAATATAGACTAGCCAAAATAGATACATGGCAAAAAATAAAAACCTAAGTGTTCCTTTAACTGCTTGAGTACCAGCCGCCGTTATACTGCGGCAGGTTGGCTCCCCTGGGTGAGCCGCCGTGGCTGTACGTCGGCCGCTTTAAGAGCACCAGGGGGGCGCGCCTGCGGCACGATGATAGAGCCGGTGAGCGTGCCCAGCGGTCGCGATGTCCGCCAGGCACCCGCAATTGCTCAAGAGAGACAGAAAGGAGGGCTTTCAATGTAAACAGACAGATCTCCGTTCTGTCAGGGGTGAGGAGACTGATCAGTTGTTCCTACTGCTTAGGAACAATGATCAGTCTCCTTCCCCAGGCAGTCCCATCCCCCCACAGTTAGAAACACTCTCTAGGTAACACATTTAACCCCTTGACCGCCCCTAGTGTTGACTCCTTCCCTGCCAATGACATTTATACAGCAATCAGTGGCTATTTTTAGCACTGATCGCTGCATAAATGTCAATGGTGTCAAAAGTGTCCGATCTGTCTGCTGCAATCCCGATAAAAATTGCAGATCGCCACAATTACTGGTAAAAAAATAATAATAAAAATGCCATAAATATATCCCCTATTTTGTAGATGCTATAACTTTTGCGCAAACCAACAAATATGCACTTATTGCGATTTTCTTTTTTTTTTTTAACCAAAAATATGTAGAATAATACAGCTCAGCCTAAATTGAGGAAGAACTTTTTGTTTGTTTTTTAACTTTTTTTTTTTTGGATCTTTATTAAAGCAAAAAGTAAAAAATATTGTTTTTTTTTCAAAATTGTCGCTCTTTTTTTGTTTATCGCAAAAAATAAAAACCACGGAGGTGATCAAATTGCACCAAAAGAAAGCTACTATTTGTAGGACAAAAATGATGTCAGTTTTGTTTGGGTACAGCGTGTCGCACGACCGCACAATTGTCTGTTAAAGCAGCCCAGTGCCGTATTGCAAAAAATGGCTTGGTTATTAAGGGGGCAAAGCTTCCGGGGCTTAAGTAGTTAATGAATAGATTGGGACCGGGTACCTGCTGTGGTGGCGATGCTGTGATAAGGAACAGTAAGAGGCCCATCCCAATGTCCACACGACGCTACGTCATCCATTTGCGAAACACGGTGACGTCAACAGCATCACGTGATGCCTCTTTCCACCACGTCCTAGAAGGGACCTCTCTGCGAGCCATGAAGGCTGAAGCCGGGCTGAGTGGTATTGAGTGAGATACGAGACTGAGGACCGGAAGATTGGAGGACACATCAATTGAGGAGGGCACTGTCCCAGGAGGGTATTGTATAGCCAGCGTTTGTACCCGGTGTTGACCTACACAGGGATAACCCTTTTCCTCTAAACTCCTTGAACGCCTGGTTTACAACCAACTGAGTGACCACCTCATTAAAAACAACCTTCTTGATCCCCTTCAATCTGGATTCCGCCCTCAACACTCCACAGAAACTGTTCTTTTAAAACTCACAAATGACCTACTAACTGCAAAAACCAATGGACACTATTCTGTACTCCTACCTCTGGATCTTTCAGCTGCCTTTGACACGGTTGACCACCCCCTCCTCCTCAAAAAACTTTACTCCCTCGGTCTTCGTGACTGCGCTCTTCAGTGGCTCTCATCCTACCTATCCCAACGCACCTTCAGTGTCACTTACAATTCTACTTCCTCCACTCCTCTTCCCTTCTCTGTCGGGGTCCCCCAAGGTTCTGTTCTTGGACCTCTTTTATTTTCAATCTACACCTCTTCCCTGGGTCAGCTGATAGCCTCTCATGGCTTTCAATATCATTTCTATGCTGATGACACGCAAATCTATCTCTCCACCCCTCAACTCACTCCATCAGTCTCTTCACGCATCACTAACTTACTAACCGACATATCTGTATGGATGTCACACCACTTCCTCAAACTCAACTTGTCCAAAACTGAGCTTATAATATTTCCTCCCCCACGTGCCTCTTCCCTTGACTTCTCTGTCAAGAGCAATGGCACAGCCATCCACCCGTCCCCACATGTCAGGGTGCTAGGTGTTATCCTGCATTCTGAACTCTCCTTTCTGCCCCACATCCAATCACTTTCCAAAGCTTGCCGCCTCAACCTCCGCAACATCTCTAAACTACGTCCCTTTCTAACCAATGAAACCACAAAGCTCCTGATTCACTCCCTGGTTATCTCTCGCCTTGACTACTGCAACTCACTCCTCATTGGCTTACTTTTAAACAGACTATCCCCCCTGCAGTCCATCATGAACGCTGCTGCCAGACTTATCCACCTTACAAACCGCTCAGTGTCTGCTACCCCTCTCTGCCAATCCCTCCATTGGCTGCCACTCGCCCAACAAATTAAATTCAAAATACTAACAATAAGTTACAAAGCCATCCACAACTCTGCCCCCAGCACATCACTAACCTAGTCTCAAAATGCCAACCTAATTGCCATCTCCGTTCCTCCCAAGACCTCCTGCTCTCTAGCTCCCTCATCACCTCCTCCCATACCCGCCTCCGGGACTTCTCCCGAGCCTCGCCCATCTTCTGGAATTCCCTACCCCAATCTGTCAGACTGTCTCCAAATTTATCCACTTTTAGGCGATCCCTGAAAACTTTCCTCTTCAGAGAAGCCTATCCTGCCTCCATCTAATAACTGCACTATTTTCTCCATTAGCTCATCCCCCACAGCTATTACCCTTTTGTATAACTTGACCCTCCCTCCTAGATTGTAAGCTCTAACGAGCAGGGCCCTCTGATTCCTCCTGTATTGAATTGTATTGTACTTGTATTGTCTGCCCTAATGTTGTAAAGCGCTGCGTAAACTGTCGGCGCTATATAAATCCTGTATAATAATAATAATATATGATATATACAGTGGAGTGACAAGGCTAACTACCCTAACCATCTAATACCCTATGTTGAATACTGACTACAGGTCATTTCTTGCTACATAACTGGTGTGTTGACAGAAAATTATAGCTTGAATTGCTTTGATCAACACAATTGTTCAGCGATCTATAGTCTCCCACTCTCTCCCCTCAGCTCCCACGTTTCATTTACCTATAGGCAACAGGATACCGCACAGTGTCTCTCAGATTTTTGATCAAGACTATTGCTGTATACCAGAGAAGTATAAGAGCTTATTAGTGGTAGCGCATATTCTATCTGTTGATAAACATCATCCTTCAGTATTGGCTGTATATCCACATTATATATACCAATAGTATTCCGAATACTGCACCGCCCTTTATTCAAAAATACCTCCACTGCGCCACTAAATGAAGTATAACTAGATACAAATATGATTAAGTGAATAATCTCCTAAATAATAATATTATATAAAGAGAGCTGCCCCTTTAAGGTAAATACAAATAAATATTATTTGATCTCATATATCTGTTCACCCATACGATCCTTCTTCCAGATATAAGAGAAAAAATAAGAGGCGCTCACACCCCCCAAGTGATGAAAATTACGTGAACTCCAACTTTACTCAATGTTACAAACTGAAATCTGGTACATGCATTAACACGTGAACCTAATCACATCCACAGTGCTTGCACACCCAATCTATAACCATACACAAATTATTTCACCATGTGTTAAAAGTGGAAAAATCTGTACCATTGGTGTACTATATTAGTTCATATAGTGTAAAAATACCATATAATATAATATAAATAAAATCCATGACTGTAAATACAAAAAAATTAATGAAAATAAAAATCAGTCCAAAATCATGTGACAAAAAATAGCGAAAAAAATGTGACAAAAAAATCTTTGACAAAAAAATCTTTGATGAATGCTGAAATCTTGATGAGTGTATGACCTCTACGTGTTTTCCACCTCACCACCGTGAAACGTGAATCCACTCCCAATAGTAACACACTCACCGATTCCTATTGCCAGCACTCTCATGCACGGCAAAAATCGCTTGTTTACCCCACTCCAGGGTAATCAGGTAAATCGAATATCCCACAGTGTTTGATAAATCGGTCCACATGAAAAATAATTAAAGTGCTCACATAGTGTAAACCAGCACGGCAAGTTTATTAAAACCACTACAATCTTCTAGAAACTCACTCACATTTTAAAAGATTCAAAACAGCAGCAAAGGCAGTGTAGCTCACAGCAACTTCAACAATCAGTGGATGAACTCAAAACACTAATGGTCACGGCAGACCCGAGGTGTGTTAGTGCTTAGACTCACAGTCTCTCCCCCTTCCTCGATAGTACGCCGTGAAAACAAATCACCCTTCCTCCGATGCGGCTTTCAGCGTTGCTCGTCACATCTCACAGCCACGCCCCCGACATGTTTCGTCATAGATTTGACTTATTCATGGGATTGGCTGAATAGGCTGCCACTCATCCCTTATATCTCCTCCTAACTCGCGTCCCATAGGCTAATTAGTCCACATGCACACACCTCGTGTCCCCGCTCTAATGATTCACCACTACCCAGAGGCTACGAAGCGCCGCTATTCAGAGATGAGGGCTGCCTTGGAAAAAATTCGGACTGATTGCAACATATCACATAGATGGCTTGTCCCCAGTTATACCTACATAACAGTGCAAATGGTTCAAGCACGGAACCGTCATAACTGCACCTAAGATGTAATCTCATTCATGTAGCGAACAAACCACTTCCTTATTTCAATATGCAGTTACCAGTGACATACTAATTCTGTAATTTCCAAACTGATTACTGCAATAATCCACATATGGATATGTAAGATTGGATCCCATATTACTCCAAAATCACGCTCCAAACTGTGGCTACCTCTAACTATAACATAATTAATTTAAAAATGTATTTTAAAATTTATAAAAATCAATAAAAATCAATGAAAATCCCTTCAATCTTAGTGAAATACTTAATGATTCTTTACATGGTGAGAATCTTTCTTATTATATTTGAACTTCATTCTATATATATAACAACCTAATATTAAAAATTATCTATTCTATAATTATATGGAAATGTATCCATATAGTGGAACTTACTCACTGAGCTGCCAAGGGAGAGTGTCACCATCCTTATTCATTATCACCTCCCCTTTTATTTTCCTACTTATTTGAGGTATCATTCCGAGAATAAATCCATTCTCTCCCCCACTATTTCGGGCTAGTTCTACTCTCAGGTATGCTCATATTTTACCAACAGTTACCACCGGTGTAAAAATACATAAAGATACCTACGGCCTTACCCCAGGGATTTCTCTCATCTAGGTTACAGGACAATCTCAAATATTACTAAAACTGATCATATGTGCATAAATATACCTTACCCTAATGATTTCTTAACCAAAAAAAACTGCTATTGATCCCCCTATCTTTAAATTAAAAATTATTTATAAAACAATTCAAGTCTAACGCTATGTTTAACCCCCTAGGAGTTAAACTTTTCAATAAAAAGATCCAGCGAGTTTCCCTCTGTGAAAGATCTCTAACTCTGTTGGACCCTCTCCATGAGGGGTGGACCACATCAATTCCGCAAAATTGCAACAGGGAGGGATCCTTCTGATGCTTTTCTTTAAAATGCAGGGAGACACTGTGGTATTTATAACCATTCTTAATATTGGTTAGATGTTCTGAGATTCTGATCCTCAAAAGCCGTTTGGTCCTTCCCACATAAAGTAAGGCACATGGGCACCACATCAGATATACAACATGGGAGGAGTTACAAGAGCTAAATTCCTTGATTTCAAAGGATTCTCCTTCTCTGTTGGTTACACTTGTCACCCCTCTGTGACTTACTTTTACAGTCCTGCAGCAGATGCATCTCCTGCAGCAATAAAAACCCTTTAAGTCCAGTCTCAGGTCATTCCTCCCCGGCGGGTCAAGAATTTTCTTAACTACATGGTCACCAAAACTCGGAGCTCTCCTATAAATGAATTTCGGTTGGTTCGGCAATATTTCTCCTAAGTGTCTATCCTTGCACAGAATATGCCAATGCTTCTTAAATATACCTTCACCATGTAAAGAATCATTAAGTATTTCACTGAGATTGAAGGGATTTTCATTGATTTTTATTGATTATTATAAATTTTTAAATTAATTATGTTATAGTTAGAGGTATCCACAGTTTGGAGCGTGATTTTGGAGTAATATGGGATCCAATCTTACGTATCCATATGTGGATTAATGCAGTAATCAGTGTGGAAATTACAGAATTAGTATGTCACTGGTAACTGCATATTGAAATAAGGAAGTGGTTTGTTCACTACATGAATGAGATTACATCTTAGGTGCAGTTATGACGGTTCCGTGCTTGAACCATTTGCACTGTTATGTAGGTATAACTGGGAACAAGCCATCTATGTGATATACATGTTGCAATCAGTCCGAATTTTTTCCAAGGCAGCCCTCATCTCTGAATAGCGGCGCTTCGTAGCCTCTGGGTAGTGGTGAATCATTAGAGCGGGGACACGAGGTGTGCGCATGTGGACTAATTAGCCTATGGGACGCTAGTTATATAAGGGATGAGTGGCAGCCTATTCAGCCAATCCCATGAATAAGTCAAATCTATGACGAAACATGTCGGGGGCGTGGCTGTGAGATGTGACGAGCAACGCTGAAAGCTGCATCGGAGGAAGGATGATTTGTTTTCACTGCATACTATCGAGGAAGGGGGAGAGACTGTGAGTCTAAGCACTAACACACCTCGGGTCTGCCGTGACCATTAGTGTTTTGAGTTCATCCACTGATTGTTGAAGTTGCTGTGAGCTACACTGCCTTTGCTGCTGTTTTGAATCTTTTAAAATGTGAGTGAGTTTCTAGAAGATTGTAGTGGTTTTAATAAACTTGCTGGTTTACACTATGTGAGCACTTTAATTATTTTTCATGTGGACCGATTTATCAAACACTGTGGGATATTCGATTTACCTGATTACCCTGGAGTGGGGTAAACAAGCGATTTTTGCCGTGCATGAGAGTGCTGGCAATAGGAATCGGTGAGTGTGTTACTATTGGGAGTGGATTCACGTTTCACGGTGGTGAGGTGGAAAACACGTGGAGGTCATACACTCATCAAGATTTCAGCATTCATCAAAGATTTTTTTGTCAAAGATTTTTTTGTCACATTTTTTTCACTATTTTTTGTCACATGATTTTGGACTGATTTTTATTTTCATTAATTTTTTTGTATTTACAGTCATGGACTTTATTTATATTATATCATATGGTATTTTTACACTATATGAACTAATATAGTACACCAATGGTACAGATTTTTCCACTTTTAACACATGGTGAAATAATTTGTGTATGGTTATAGATTGGGTGTGCAAGCACTGTGGATGTGATTAGGTTCACGTGTTAATGCATGTACCAGATTTTAGTTTGTAACATTGAGTAAAGTTGGAGTTCAGGTAATATTCATCACTTGGGGGGTGTGAGCGCCTCTTATTTTTTCTCTTATATCTGGAAGAATGATTGTATGGGTGAACAGATATATGAGATCAAATAATATGTATATCCACATTGCTACTCCATGGACATTATTATTCTCACCAACAGCCATTATACATCTAGCCCTCATCTCCCCATCCCTCTTATACCATCACCCATCCGTCCTTCAGTGGCTCGAGCACCCAGGGACCTCTGCACAGGCGGTAAAGCCATATATTTCACCTTTTATTGCTATATACAGCGATTTGCCGTGGCATGACCATTTGTGCATAGATTATCTGGCGTCCGAACAATTGTATACATGTTTTATGTGTTACTGTTTTTTGTTTGTCATTTGCGGTGTGTGTTGCCCTATCCGTTGACTATTTAGCACAGTAACCACTGGATTTACATCTTGCTTTTGTGCTTATCCAATTACCTCCAGTAATTCAATAAATATTGTTTTACTTAAATCCCTACACTGTATGCCGAGTTGCTCATTTGGTCATTCAGTTCTTCACTACTACTACAACTTTTTGGTCTAGGAACACAGTTGACCTGTTTCTGATACAAACATGGGTATAGTAATTTTTCTACATGGGGTTATTGGGGGAATATCATGGATACACATCCTATGTAATGCATTTCACCTGTTTCTGATAAGAACATGGACATCATTTATTTTTCTACATGGGGATTATTGGGGGAATATCATGGTTACACTTAACACGGAACATATATAACCTGTTTCTGAAAACATTATGGGTATAATTTTTTTCCACATGGGGATTATGGGTGGAATATCATGGCTAAACATGCTTAAGAACTAGAGTTGGGCGAACAGTTTAAGCCAAGTAAAAGTTTGGCCCGAACGTCTCTTGTTAAAGAGGAATTTCAGTTTTAGATGGCCCCCTGCCTGCAGACCCCCACAACCACTGCCCAGGGTGGTTGGGAAGAGACCCTTGTCCCCATCTGCCCTAAAGCACCCCCCCATGTTGAGGGCATGTTGTCTGGTATGGTTCAGGAGGGTGGGGGGCACTCACTGATTCCCCCCCCATCCTGATTTGCCAGGCTACATGCTCGGATAAGGGTCTGGTACGGAATTTGGGGGACCCTATGCCATTTTTTTCACTTTTTTTCTATTGCCGACAATTTTTTTTTTCTTTCATTCAGCTGTCAGCAGGGAAGCCCAATGACAGCTGATGACCCATCCGTTGTCAAGGATGCAGAGGTCCACTTCCTGATGCACTCCTTTACAACCAGCTATGCGTTATGCAGCGCATTGTGGGGCGCTCAGCAGGCAAACATCCTGTCAAAAACCAGGTGTTCGCCGAACGGGCAGCTCAACTCAAACTTTTCACCCAACTCTCGTTCCTAGATATGTTTACCCATGATATTCCACGCATGATCCCCATGTAGGAAAATAATTATACCCATAATGTTGTCAGAATCAGGTTAAATATGTTCTTTGTTAAAGGAGTTGTAAACCCTCAAGGTTTTTCACGTTAATGCATTCTATGTCAATCAAATCCAGTGACACAGGGGGCGGGGCCGAGTCCTGCTGTCTGTCAATGGATGCAGCAGCAGGACTCGATAGCGCGCCCGCATGAGTGCCCCCATGGAATGCGTGGGGACACTCGAGAAGAAAAGGAGCCAGAAACACGGCTGAGGGACCCCAGAAGAGGAGGATCGGAGGCCACTCTGTGGAGAACCCTTGCACAGAGGAGATAAGTATGACGTGTTTGTTATTAAAAAAAAAACACCTTTTTATAACCTTTTTAAGCTTAACCATGATATTCCCTCCATAATCCCCATGCAGAAAAATATTTATACCCATATTCCTATCAGAAACAGGTCAAATGCATTACAAAGGATGTGTATCCATGATATTCCACCCATAGGCCCCATGTGGAAAAATATTCATATGCATATTGCTATCAGAAATAGGTTAAATATGTTCCTTGGAATGTGTAGCCATGATATTCCCACCATAAATCCCAAGTAAACAAAAATAATTATACCCATGTTCTTATCAGAAACGGGTCAACTATGTTCCTAAGCATGTTTAGCCATAATATTCCACCCATGACTACCATGAAGAAATATAATTATCCCTTTCATGACTAAGCCTATTTTTGACATTTGGTGTTTACAAGTTAAAATCCATATTTTTTGCTAGAAAATTACTTAGAGCCCCCAAACATATATTTTTTTAGCTGAGAATCTAGAGAATATAATGGCGATTGTTGCAATATTTTATGTCACACGGTATTTGTGCAACGGTGTTTTAAATGCAACTTTTTGGGAAAGGGGACACTTTCATGAATTTAAAAGAAAAACAAACAGTAAAGTTAGCCCAATTTTTTTGTATAATGTGAAAGATAATGTTACGCTGAGTAAATAGATACCAAACATGTCATGCTTTATAATTGCACGCACTCGTGGAATGGCGACAAACGACAGTACCTAAAAATCTCCATAGGCGACGCTTTAAATTTTTTTTACGGTGACCAGGTTAGAGTTACAGAGGAGGTCTAGTGCTAGAATTATTGCTCTCGCTCTGACGATCGCGGCGATACCTCACATGTGTGATTGGAACACCGTTTACATATGCGGGCGTGACTTCCGTATGCGTTTTCTTTGCTGCGCGAGCTCGCGGGGACGGGGGCGCTTTAAAAAAAAAAAAAATTCTTATTTATTTTATTTATTTTTATATTCATCAGTTGTGTTTAAAAAAATTTTTTTTGATCACTTTTATTGCTGTCACAAGGAATGTAAACATCCCTTGTGACAGTAATAGGTGGCGACAGGTACTCTTCATGGAGGGATCAGGGGTCTAAAAGACCTCCAATCCCTCCTTTGCACTTCAAAGTATTCAGATCGCCGTTTTCGGCGATTCTAAATACTGTATTTTTTTAAAACCGGCGCCACTGACAGCCGAGTAAACGGGAGGTGACGTTGCTTCCGTGTTTACAATTAGGAGTCCGGAATGAAAGCCGCTTACAGCTTCATTCCAATCTGTCCCTAGCCGCCGGAGGCGGCGGATTGATGATCGGGAGGCCCGGTAAGAGCGGCGGGAGGGGGGACGTGCCCTCCCGCTCCTCCGGTATAACAGCCGAGCGGCTTTTAGACGCATCGGTTGTTATCCCTGGAAAGCCGTTCGCCGGCTCTAAAAAACAGTACCGGGATGATGCCTGCAGCTGCGGGCATCATCCCGGTATAACCCCCGAAAGCCGAGTATGCACATCTGCGTACGCTCGGCGGGAAGGGGTTATACATATATTTTATCAGAAATAGGTTAAATATGCTCCTTGAAATGTGTAGCCATGATATTCCACCCATAATCCCCATGTAGAAAAATTATTATATGCATATTTTTTTTTTTTTTTTTATCAAACAGGTTAAGTATGTTCCTTGGAATGTGTAACCATGATATCCCCCCCCATAATCCCCATGTAGAAAAATAATTACTGTTATTATAAAACTGCCTGTATATAAATCAGCAAGTGAACAGTTAAACGTTAGCACCTATTAAAAAAGGAGAGCTGCGCGCTAAACTACATAATGAAAGATATATAAACATTGCATACTAAAAAGGTTACAAAAGTGAACATAAATCACCATAATACACGCTGACATTTTGTCACTCATCAATTGTGTCATCAAGTCCCAATGATGATATAAGGAACTAAGCAAATGCGTCCTTCAAGATGAATTACCTGTGGAAAACAATAACAAGGTGTTTATATCCTCCTCGTGATAAACCCGATCATGAACAGACAATTGTGAATCCACCATCACACAGAGTGCACGCTTACCAGCTTGCACAAGCTGACTCGCTTTTGACTAATACCCAGCCAGGGCCTTTTCCTCTAGGGATAGCAAATGAATGGCAGATCCAACCACAGCAGCCTCTGGACACTACTAAGGGGTGGATGGACTTGGATGGTCACAGGGACTCAAGAGATCCAGGGTCCTCACTCGACAATCATGTTCCTGGTGATCATAACTTCTCTCAGGTATGGCTTTCTGAGTCCCAGGCCAAGAGCCAAAACATTAGCAACTGCTTCTTGCAACATAGTATCAAGCGCTGCAGGAAAGAATAACTTATTTTGAGTAACAACAGAGACATTACCATATATGTGGATAAAACTTGCTGATAGCAGAGCAAATGCTTTATAAAAGCTCAGTGTAGACTGCTGTATACAAGCTGAAGCCAAATGTGTACAAGACCTTACACCACACAACAACCACTTAAAGTGATTGTAAAGGCAGAAGGTTTTGTAACTTAATGCATTCTGTACATTAAGATAAAAAGCCTTCTGTGTGCACCAGCCACCCCAGCATCCCCTAGTACTGACCTGAGCCCCATCTCTGTCCACGAATGCCTCAGCCGTCCATGACTCTCCCTCCTGATTGGCTGAGAAACAGCAGCGGCGCCATTGGCGCCTGCTGCTGTCAAAGTCAGTTAGCCAATCAGGAGAGGGGCGGGCGGGGTCGATCCGGGGCTCTGTGTCTGAATGGACACACGGAGCTGCAGCTCGGCTCGGGTGCCCCCATAGCAAGCTGCTTGCTGTAGGGGGAATTCAACAGGAGGGAGGGGCCAGAGAAAGGGAGGAGGATCTGAGCTACTCTATGCAAATCCATTACACAGGGAAGGTAAGTATAACATGTTTATTATTTTTATAGAAAAAAAAACAAGACTTTACAATCACTTTATAGATCACATTATACACATTCAAATGAAAATCTGTGCTCAATTTTATAAGATTTAGTATTTTGACCAAGGTAGTAAACAAAAAAAATTATATTCATAATGCCTTAACCAGCTTCTGTATTTATTTGTCCGTGCCTCTATTAGGGAACAAAACACCTTTTTTGTTGTGGTATGCTTACAAGATTACAGCCACCTGTACAGTGCGACAAAAGCTTAGGCTTCTATTTATAAAGAATTTGTTGAATAAATAAAACAAGCATTGACCCAAATTTGATAAATTCTAACTACTTTTATATAAGTTTTTTCCTATGTCTGCTACATGTAGTAGCCATAATGCCGTATTCCTCTGACTGAGGTATGTCAGAATAGAATACAGCATTATGGCCACTAGAAGGAGAGAAAGATCATATGAAATCATAGTACGTGAAAAAAAAAAAAGTCAGAATTCAATAAGAATGGGTGAATGGCTGTCATATTGCGCTAAAATAAATAAATAAATAAATATATATATTTTTTTAAGTTAACCTCTTAGTGTTGGCTCTGTGACCTGCACAGGACCACCTCTGACTTGTATGTAGATTCTATTAGATATACAAGACCTCCCTCCAACGTTCGTGGTCAAACGGCCCATAGAGTCCCCCCTACTTCACTGGTACCAGGCGCCCTAGCAAGGCCTCTCTTTTTACGTATGCTCAACTATCAAGACCGGGACAGGATGCTGGCGGCAGCAAGAAACAAACCCAATCTCCAAAGCAAAAATTCAAAGATCCACCTTTTCCTGGATTATTCTCCAGAAGTGCAACAGCGTCGCAGATCTTTTACAGAGGCGTCTCAGGGAAAAGGGCAGTAGATTCAGCCTCCTATATCTGAGCAGGCTTCGGGTCATCAATGGGGATTGTATGAGGTTCTTTGAGCCACCTGACATGGCCTCCATCTGGCTGAATGTACGATAAAGCTGAAAACCTACTCACCTGTTCCTTTGATGTCCTGGTTCTGACAGAGCAAGTACATCAGTTTTCAACGTTTTATCTATTGCTGGTATAGTCTAAGGGCTTTGCACACATTTGATAATCTTCTTTGTGAAGTGATTCCATGAGACGTGTGAGCCACAAACTCACTTCTTCCTCCATGCTGAGGGGACGCCGGGCTACGACACATTATACTCCCAGCCATAGAAGACCAACTTGCAGGAGCGTATGATGCATCGTCCCGGAACCTTTATTCAGCTAGCCCTCTCCATCATCTCCCCCCCACAGTGGTGTGTCTTCCGGACCCCCCACACTAGACATAGTGTATTGATTGTGCCCAGTTCTAGTTCACTGTTGTTTTTTTGTGGGTCAGGGTCCCTACCTGTCCCCTTGTTTTTGAATGGGGTTTAGGTATGGACCGGTTGTGCCTGGGTTGTTCTTAATTTTAGTTTTTTGCTTTCTATTAACTTTTGATTGCATCAATATGTCATGGCATAGGCTTCTGCTTTTATTGCTGCTCATGAGATGTACTCTATCACTAAAGTCATTACCACCTCTACTACATTTCCTGATTTTCTATAGATATGGCCCTAAAAAGGGAAGGGGGGCGTGGAGGCGCCAACTCTGCTGACACTGTTATATGGTGAAGGTGTAATACATACACTTACTGGTAAGTCAGTTCATCGGTGGCGATGTCCATCAGGGGTTGTGCTGTCCTGGGATGTGCTGGTGTGCAGGCTTCACTGGCGGTCCTTCACCTCAGGGGATGTTGGTTCCTGGTTGAGAGAGGCTTAACAGTGGTGTCCAGTGTGTGGAAGCTCCACGCTAACCACCCTGGAACCCGGAAGTGGAAGTGAAGCACAGGAAGTGTCCAGACACAGATAAGAGATAATACAGGCTACGCGCTCGGGGCTCACAGCTCCTTCTAGCGGGGTCCACCTATCTATCGTTTTTTTTTTTTTTTTTGAGTTCATTCACAAACTTTTCTTCTCAGCATTACATACTCACATATTGTGTGTAATATGTCCGCCTGTGTCAGATTTCGTCGGAAAGAATAACTTAACTAAATATTATTCACTGCAGGCAGTTTCCATCTTCATTGTGGGCATTTGAAGCCCACAAGCATTTATTTCCTGGATGTGGTGAATGCTGTGCTCCCAACATTCACCGCTCATCCCCGCATATGCTCAGTGGCATCCTGGGAAGCCTGAGACTAGCTCCCAGGAGTCTGGGAGAGGCTAGAAACACGCCTACGCCCACGGGAGGAGAACCAGGAAGTGCAAAGAAGAATAGAAAAATAAAAGGTAATTACGGCGATTTAAATTTTTTTAAACAGCATGTCAGCATCTAGGCAAGGAAGAGAATACATACAGATATTGTTCAAAATTTGGGTGGAACCCCGCTTTAAATGGAAGTACAGGACATCTGACTGATGGGATGTGGGCGGGACGTCCGCGGCTGTGGAACCACAACAGCCAGCGGACCCGCATCGTGAAAACAAGGATGTAAAAAATAAACAATTAAAGGTTGGTAGTGGGAAAAAATATGTTCAGAGTCAATAGTTTCATGTGCAAAAGAAAAAATGTTTTATTTAAAAAGGATCATTGATTTAATAAGCGACTATTATATAAAAAGAAAACTTTAATAAAAGATAGGTAAAAAAAAAAAAGTGTCACAAATGGGATTAAAAAATGCATAAGGATGCATTGTTGGTGGACAATGGAGCACATTATGGGATAAAAGAGTAGAGGGGGATGGGGAAATTTTTTTTATCCCCCAAGTTATGCCATATCCCAGGGTAACAGAAAATTAACCCAGTGGGAAATGTCTAAAAAAAAGGGGACAAGGATTGATAGTCAAGGGTAAAAATATTGGTAAAAAAAATATATAAATATATATTAAAGGATATATCGATAAAAAATATAAAATATGTAAAATATATATATAGCGGGGGGGTCAAGCTACAATAAGGAGTGTGTCTCTATTTCTTCATTGAGTCCCCCCGGCGAAAGAGTGTTCAAGGAATATATCCAGAATGTTTCTTGCTGACATAAACGTTTAAAACGTTCTGCAATCGGAAGGTCTCTGGGAATGGCCTCTATGACCCAGACTTTGAGGCCTTTGGTGGATTTTTGGTGTTCTTTCAGGAAATGGAGAGGGACACTGCCCTTTTCTATGAAGCACCTGTGTTCGCCAAAACGTTGGCGTAAGGGGCGTATAATCCTGCCCACATAAAACAGGCCACATGGGCAGGTCAGGCAGTATACCACGTATTCACTAGAGCAATTGTGGAATTCTTTTATTGTATATGCTTTTCCTTTGATGGTGAAGTCTTTTTGCCCATGGTTCAAGAATTTACAGGTGAGGCATAATTTTTTCCGGCATTGATACATTCCCACTAGTGGAATGAGGGGAATATATGAGTTGAGGTGGTTTTTGCCTCTGGTTGAAGTTTTGTTGCTTGTTGGCTGAAGGCTTTTTTAACCAGATTTGGTGGGTACCCTTTATCCTGGAATTTTTCTGAAAGGAGTATGCCTTGTGTATGGTAGTCTTCGTTTTTGGTGCAGTTTTGCCGAATTCTATGGAATTGACTTTTAGGTATATTTTGGATCCACCTTGGGTGGTGACAGCTCTGGTAGTGGATGTAGGAATTTCCAGCAGTTGGTTTGACAAAGTTTGTGGCATGTATTTGGGATTCACTGTGGAAAAGTTCTAAGTCCAGAAAGGCTAATTTGTTGGAGTCTTGGACATGAGTGAAAAATAGCCCTAGGGAATTGTGGTTGTAATGCTTAACAAAGGGCTCCACACTCTCTTTTGGACCATCCCAGATTATTACGATATCATCGATTATAACGTCCGTAGTAGATGATATGAGCAGCAAAGGGATTGTTATATAGCCCATAGTCAAATTGGCATAGCTTGGAGCAAAATTGGCACCCATAGCGGTACCTTGGGATTGTAAATAAAATGTATGATCAAACTCAAAATAGTTATGTTCTAAACAGAATTTGGTGGCTTCCAAGATGTACTGTGCCTGTCTGGGGTTGATCCTCTGAGAGAAAATGTTCCACAGCTCTGAGGCCTATGGTGTGAGGGATGGAGGTATATAGGGATGCGACCTCTAGGGACACCCACTGGTAAGTTGGTTCCCACGTATAGAAGGAAAGCATTTCTAGTAGATGGGTACTATCTCTAATGTATGATGGCAGGTTTTGGGCTAAGGGTTGGAGGAAGTGGTCTATATACATGGAAAAGCCGCTGGTGATGCTTTCCATAGCGGCTACTATGGGACAGCCTGGTGGATTAGACTGATCCTTATGGATTTTTGGCAGATGGTAAAAGTAGGGTTTTTTCTGAAACCCTTGAAGAGAAATGACAGTTCTGGTTTTGAAATTATGTCTTCTTCTAGGGCTTTGTTGGCTAATCTGGTTGCTTCCAGGGTGAATTCAGGTAATGGATCATGAGTGAGTTTGCGGTAGGTATTAGTGTCGGATAATAATCTGAGGGATTCTGCCATGTAGTCTGATCAATTTTGAATTATGATGCCCCCACCATTATCTGCTGCCTTGATAATGATGTTGTGGTTGTTGGTTAGATCATCTAATGCCTTTTGTTCTGCTCTAGAAAGGTTGGACTTCTTCTTGGGAACTGATTTACACATCGATAAGATCGGTATACATGACTTGGTAGAATGTTTGTAGGTAGGGGCCTTTTTTATGTACTGGATTGAAAATGGACTTGGGTTTGAATTTTGTATGTTGAATCGGAGGGGATGTTAGGCAGTGTTAGGTGTATAGTTCCATATCTGCAAAGGGATTATCTGTATTGGATTCATCCAGGTCCATGGTGGTGGGGGAATCCATATCTACACTGGGGGCATTGGAGTTGGTATTTCCACTGGCTTCTTGTAAAGGTGGTGGTTTGAGAGAAGACTGAATGTTATAGAACCTTTTGACTGTCAAATCTCGAATGAATTTATTGAGATCTTTAAATAGCATAAAGGGATTTGGGTGGACAGTTGGTGCAAACGTTAAACCTTTATTCAAAATTGAGGTGTTCTCCTTTGTTAGTATGTGGTTGGATACGTTGAAGATTTTTATCCTTTTAGTATTTTTCCTTTTGAGTTTTCCTCTACCCCCCTTCCTCCTCTCCTGCGTACTTTCTTTTGAAAGTGCTGGGTGGGGGGGGTTCTAAAAAATCATCCTGAGTGGTTGTTGGATCTTTGGTGACTGTGGGGCTGTTCTGTAGAAATAGCCAGAGGAGTAGCCTGGTTGGACTGTGTATCAGGTTCAATTCTTTTGATGAGGGGGGTATTAGAGCGAGGTGTTATGATATTGACTTCGGACGCTGAGTTAGCGGAGGAGTGTGGTGAGAAACGAAAAACTGCATGGGTGCTATGTGGTGGTGTGAGTATTGTATTGGGTTTATTGATGGGCTGTGGAGTTCTTTGTGTGGTTCTTTTATTTTTATTGGTTGTTCACTGCGGCTTGGGAGTGGCCTTGTGACCTGGATAAGGGGCAGTAGAGCAGAAAAAATTGGTGGGGAACAGGGAGTAAAATTCATCGAGAGTATTAAATTTGACTCTTTCTATTTTAATAATGAGCTCCATTGGGGGAAAAAAAAGGGAGGGGGGAGGGGGGAAAAAAAAAAAAAAGAAGGGGGGAGGGGGAAAAAATTGTGATAAAAAATGCACTTCTAAAAATATAAATTCCAAAAATGTGGCATCCAAAAAGAGTGCAGCTTGGAGGGCGGGCAATACAACAATACAGGTTTGAAGAAGAAAGATTTTCCGGCGCTCATATCTTGTGATGTCAGGAATGGAATTGTATAATGATGGTTCTGATAGAACATTAATGTTAGAACAAAAAAAGGGGGGGGGGAGAGGAGGCAGCCATCCTCAGAGGGTGTCCATAGCCTCTGTGAGCATAGCACTGAAAAGGGAAGGGGGGGGTGTGGAGGCGCCAACTCTGCTGACACTGTTATATGGTGAAGGTGTAATACATACACTTACTGGTAAGTGTGGCCGTTATGGCCGCTGGTACCTTTAAAAAAAATAGAAAATCGTAACCTGGAATGTCAGAGGCTTGAACTTGAAATTTAAAAGCGCTTTATTGTTTCATTGTATCTCAAGCTTCAGACCCCCCATATCATCTTACTTCAGAAAACCCATCTTATGGGCAGCAAAATAATGGCGTTGAAAAAACCCTGGGTACAAAAGGCTTTTCATGCCATGTACTTAAATTACATCACGGAGTTTCCATCCTCATTAATAGATCTCTACCTTGTGTAATTGATACTGTAATTACTGATCCCTATGGGAAATACGTGATGGTGGTACTAACGATGTGGCAGCAAAAATGTGATAATGGCCTTATACATCCCTTCTCCCCTGAGATATTATATACTGTTTTGTAAAAGATTAACCCTTACTGCCCAGCAAAGTTGGTAATTATGGGTGATTTCAACTCCACTTTGTCACCTGATTTGGATGGGCCTCCTCCGGTTAAAAGTCTCTCAGGAGACTTATCCACTTGGGCTCTGGCTGCCGGTCTCACCGAAATATGGCACTGGAAACACCCAACAGATAAAGCCTACTCTTGTTTTTCTACTACTTATAAAACCTCTTCCTGCATCGATTTGGCTTTTGCCAACCCTTCCTTTTTAACAGATGTCTTAGAAGCTTATTTATCCAGAGGTGTATCTGATCATTGTCCCCTAGAGTTGCTCCTCCTCCCTCTGACCCATAGTAATGGGTCCCTGTGGCATTTGGAAACTCACTGGATATCCCACCCTGACATCTCTGAAAAACACCTCCTATTTTGCAGGAGTATTGGAATGTAAATATGGGTTCTTCCTCTCCAAATATGGAATGGGATGCCTTTACCAGGGGTCACTATATCTCATCTATAACTGCTGTCAAGAAAGATCAGACCGGTGTGATATTGTCCCTCCAGGACAAGATAAAGACGAAAACCAACAGCTACAACTCAAATCCCAATGTTGAAAACTTTGATTTATTTGAATCTGCAAAGAGGGAGCTTCAGTTGCATCTTGCCGAGGTCACGAGATTGGATCTTTCTAAGAGTAAACAAAAATTATTTGAGCAAGGCGACAAAAATGGCCAGTTCTTGGCCATGCTATCACTACACTAAATGCTTCTTACGTTAATCCCTGAGATCAGATCTCGCTCTGGCAGTGTAGTGTTTTCCCCTCCCCGATAATATCTTGGAAGAATTTAGGGCATATTACCCCAAACTATATACCTCTTCCTTACCATCAACATTTGTACCATCTGACATGTCCTCCTTGTTAGACTCTGTCGCTCTTGGCCGGTTGTCGAAAGGTCCTCCCTTGTACTTTTGTCCATGTTAGGATGTATAAATTTAAATAAAAGGTGTTTCCGAAATTTATTTACCTCTTTCGGAACTCCCCATATTGGATTCCAAAATCCTTTCCTGGTGCATCATGGCACCATATGGGTTGTGACTCCGCCCCCACAACCTGATAGGACTGGTTAACTATAAATCAAAGACAGACCCGGCTCACAGCATTCTCCTTTTTTTCCTCACCTGATCAAGACTGGAGTCGCGAGGTATCCCTTACCGCTTGTTGCCCCAGCCAGGTTTAGCCTCTCCTGGGTGGAAGTCCTTCTTGTGCAGCCTTCTAAACAAAGCTATATGGTTGAAGCCCCATTCTGGTGGTCTGGGGGAGCATATTTCAGCCTCTCCTGGGCGGAAGTCCGTCCTGTACAGCCTCTAAATGAGCTATATGGTTGGAGCCCCATTCTGGTGGTGCAGGCTTCTCAAAGAAAGCTTTAACGAAAGTGACAGGGTTTCCTTTTGCTTTCCGTATGCTTTTTAATTCTTTTCTCTGTGTTATGAGCATTTGCCATTTCCAAGATGGCTGCAGCAGTGCAAGTACACTCTGAGCATGAGAGGCAGGAAGTGATGCGGCCTCTGTGTTTCCTGGCTAGAGCTTTTCCAGGATGGTGATCTGAACATGCTCAGGCACTGATATCATCACTAATGGCAAATGTGAGTTCTAAATGGTTTTATGGCATTTTTGGGCAACAAATAGTGGAGCTCTCTACTCATGCATGCTGGATGCTTATGTGGTCATTGTTTGCAGGCATGTTTTCCCTTTTTATGGCATTCATCTGTGTTTTTCCTATCTCCTTCTTAGTGTTGCTCTAGGATCATTGTGCTCTTTATGGCATTCACCTGGGCTCTTCCTATCCCCTTTTCTATGCTTGCTCTGGGATCACTGTGTTGGGCTCAGTTTGCACTAGTGCGACTTGTCACTGCAAAGTCACATGTCAAGCCGTACCCCATGATTTACAATGAGTACCGTTCATAGACCTTAAGAATACACAGGCATTGCTTCAAGTCTCATCAAATTGCAGCAAAATCTTGCAACTTTCAGGTCGCAATAGTGGAGACTTAGCTTATGCTGTTTTTCATTTCAGTCTGCTGCTTTGCTCTGTTTCTATGGGAAACGCTGTTCAGCCAGACCACCCATTCCTTTAAGGTATAGGGATTAGGTAAGTAGTGAAAATTGAGAAAAAGAGAGCCAATATCTATAGTCCTGTAAGGACTACAAGATGGAGGGAGCCTTCTGACGGTCAAGTCAAAGTCACCACCTAAGAACAGACATTGAGGCAATGTTGATTAAGCTCATCATCTCACCCCTCATTATCATTGCTCCCCGTTTACAAACATCACAAGTTACCAGCCCTAATAATCGCTGCATTTGTTGCGGAAGGTCATTGCCTGCCAAGCTAGTATGTCAAATCTGCCTGGAGAAAGCACTATACAGCCCTGCAAGGTCCTCAAGGTGAAGAGAGCCTGCTAAAAGCCAGAACAGTCACCATTCAAAGTGCAGACATATAGGCAACATTGATCAATGTCATCTTCTCAGCTCTCATTTTGTTTGCTCCCCACTTACGAACACCACAGATTACCAGCCCTAATGGTTGCTGGCTGCATTTGTGGTGGAAAGTTATTGCTTGACAAGCTACAGTGCATAAATTGCCTAGCACTTCCAACCAGAACCAGTAGGTGGTGTCCAAATAGGAAAGCTTGCACAAGCTTTGAAGATTGCCCAATAGAGACTTTTTTTTTGCAAGGACAGCTAAGGACGCAATTGCCTGGGTTGAAGTGGAGGAAACTCTCCACAAGGTTAGAAAGTACTAATTTCCTTCACTGAACAACTGGAAGAGTTAATCCAGGAAGAATTGAAGGGGTCAGAGAAAAATGCCCTTATAAACAGGCTGTCAAAACTGTATACCCTGAAAAAGCTAGAGGTCAACCTGCTGCAGTCTTCTCCGATGATGGATGCATCATGAATGTAGCTGGCAAGACATGGCACATTCAAGGAAGCTCTAGTCCGAAAATTAGATCTAGATTTGAAGTGCTCCTTCATACTGTAGCATCTGCAGGTGCTGGCACACCAGCAATACCCGGCCCATGTGCTGAATGAGTCTTATTGGGAGTGGTTTCATAATTGTCAACCAGCTGCCAAAGAATCTGACGTTTATCTTGGTGCAGACTTCTGGGAAATTATGTTTAGGGGGTGTTCTGTACACATTCTGTGTGCAGAGCACCTCCAGATGGTCATGTTTCATTGCATTTTACAGAAAACTGCAGCCCTAAAAAAATGGTGCAAGACACCAGAACACAGATCCAATCTATTTTTGAGTAGACAAGATACAGCCACCTCAAGGGTGACCATTAGCAGGTCAGGGCGAATATCATCTGACAAAAAACAGAAAATTCAAAAAGGTCCAGCATACAGGTTGCGACTCCCAAGTAGACACCAGGAGGCAAAATCCTACGGACCGGGAAAAAGATTAGTAAATGAACTGGAGAAGTACCCAATCTTCATTACTGAAGCCTTAAAGCTCTAATGCTCCTGTCTTAGGAGAACAGCGGAAGTCCCTTTTAAGGGTGCACTAATCCAGGGGGTGCCTGTGCAAAGCTTTACGCACACACCTGGAGGGAAAACCTTCAGGATCAGTGGGCCATATCAGCTACATTGGCGTGACATTGGCGGAAGTTTAAGGGAGGTCCGCCTTTCTGGTACAATAATTTTTATTGAAAAAGTATAACAACATGACAAACTCACCTATGCAGGGGCATAATTCAATGAGCATACCGATCATATAACATTGACAGTCCACCTTTCAATCTCTTCCAGTCAGCCAGGCTACCAGAGTTGATGGGAAAGTAAAATATTCTGTTCCAGTTTGTAGCTGAATAGAAAAAAAAAAAAAAAAAGAGCAAATCGTGAAGGTTCTAGTTACCCAGAGAAGATGAGGATTCGGTTCACCTCTGTTCCTAGCAAAAATAAAAAATGAAAACCAGGTAATCTGTGCCCAGTGCTAAAGTTTAAAAAAAAAAAAAAAAATTGACAAGCAGCACAGGAAGTTAGAGTCGCGCAAGATGCAAAACCTCCAATCAATTATAATATTCATAAATCTGGGAGACTGGATTCTCCTGTAGGTTTATCAAACACCTACTTGTCCCAATTCATCCTCAATTTCTCTACCAGTTGAATTCCTCCCCTTTGGTCTGTACATCTCTCCCAGGGCATTCACAAAAGGTCTTACTGTCTGCAATAGCGACGGGAAAAATTCAGTAGAACTTACACAAGGGAATTGCCATCCTCTGATAGAGAAAGCCAAAGATGCTTTGGGAGTGAAGTCTCTTCCAGCAGAACAGTGCCGAAATATCCTTGGCTCTTCGTAACTGACAAATTATTCTAAGATGGAACATTATCACATCAGACCCCAGCTAGAAAGGTTGGGGGATTAATTTCAAAGACCAGGCTGCTTAAGGTCATGGGATGTTAAGCTTATGAGGAATAGTATGGAATTTCTTGAACCGAGTAGTGTTCAAAGCACTTCTGTCATTCACTCCTTTTTGCAAGAGGAGCAAGATTTGTACTGTGCCTAGGCAGCAGTGGAAGGGTAGAATTCTTAGGCTGTCAGTGGAGCTTCCTGTATTAATAATTGCAAATGTACCATTTTGGCTTAGGAGGCTCTAGTGTCTCTCTCTCCTACTCTTAAGCATTGAATCACCACTGCCCCTTCCAGTGATGACGGATTCGCTCTCTCATGGACAGTTTTGCCATCCAGCTCCAAGAGACTACTTTTGATGGCATGAAAGTTGAGAGGCAGTGGCTACCAAGTCACGTATGCTCAGTGCAGGTAGTGCCTACCTTGTGTCAAACCAGAGAGGTCTTCATGAATAAGATTTACCTAAGAATATGGGAAAATGATGCAGATCTCACACAGCAAAAGCCTGGAGTCCTTTATCACCTAAACCAGCCAAGGTTCCACAGTTCTTACAACTGGGGCTGAACAGGGGGGCCTAGGTTCAAATATGTTTAAAGCTCAAAGTTCAGCTTTGTCTGCACTTGCAGGGGTTTAAGGAGTCCTTAACCCTTAGTGATGCAATTCTTAAAAGGCTTGCATGAAGTTATAGGCCTCCCAGGAAACCATTGTTCCCTATGTGGAACTTGCTTATGGTCCCCATTTCTATCAAAGACTAATGTCTATCCTACAGAATTGACTACACTCTGCAAACCCTAAAGACCGTATTTCTGGTTGCTACAACCTCTGTGAAGGAGGATGTCAGAACTGCATGCTTTGCACTCAAGGAGCCTCACTTAACATTATACCTGGACAGAACAGAATAGTCCTAAAACTCCAGACTGCTTTTATCCATGGGGTGTCTTTCTCCTTCCAATTTAACCAGGAAGTCAATTTCCCGTCTTTCTTGGTTAAGTGGGGGAACCACTTCCCCTGTAGGTTGAGCTAACGCTGTGACCTGCTTGGCAGCTACCCTTTCATTCAGGAAAGCTGAAATATGTACTTGGTTCCAGCATGGCTTAAGGCAGGGTCAGTCAGCATCAACACGTTCAGTCCTCCTATATTGTTAAGACAATTAAAAGAGCCTACTCTTCAAGGCCTTCCTGTTTTGGAGGTCTTCAGAGCACTTTAACTAGGGCAGTGCCAGCTCTGTGGACAGCTTAGCGCTAAGTGTCTCCTGAAGTTATTTGCAAGTCAGCAATATGGTCCTCCCAGAACACCTTCATTACAGCTTTATAGGTGAACCCGGCTCGCGACAGTAAAATTTGGAAAAATTCATGGTGCATACTTGCGCTACTGATTACAAAATTTTTCTTGCACCCTCCCGTATGGCGAGTTCGTCCCCATATGTATACTGCCATGATGCACCAGGAAAAACGGAAAATTGTATGCTCCCCTTTCCGTAATTTTTCCTTTCCTGGTGCATCTTCATGGCAGCATACAGATGCTCACCCAAATGGTGAGAGTTACAGAGAATGCTGTGAGCCGGGTCTGTCTTTGATTTATAGTTAACCAGTCCTATCAGGTTGTGGGGGCGGAGTCACAACCCATATGTATGCACCAGGAAAGGAAAAATTACGGAAAGGTGAGTATACATTTTTCTGTTTTTTTGACACTCTAAATGAGCTTTTCACATATACATACACACACACACACACACACACATATATTTTATATTTATATTACACACACACACACTCTGTCCCCCCCAGATATAAACTGGCCACATTAATGAGACCCATTTCCAAATTGCCATGTTTTTAATTTTTTGGCTTTTGGTTACATCTCTTTTTTGCCAGACATGTTATGGTATCATGTAATAATTCTTACAGAGCAAGTCATGCCACATTATCTCTCCCAGTTGGACAACAATCACCCCATCTACTGAACTGACAAGATATCACCTTTGTTTGCCACTGGGAGGGCGTACTGTGCCATATCAGTGCCACATTTGGCACCTTTCGGGGGGGGGGGAAATACCTGTCCCCATTTTCGCCGCGGCTCGGACTATGCCACAGCTCTGTTCCCGCCTCCTCCCCCCCACCGCCGGCCCAATAGTAGAGTGCAGCGGGGATCCGGCCTGGAGCCGTAATGCTACACTGCCGGGTTCGCTTACTCGCAATTGCGGCGGCAGCACCCGACAGCTGATGGAAACATCAGCTGTGGTGCCGGCGTCATTGGATTCCAAGACAGGCAAGTGTCCTATTATTAAGAGTCAGCAGCTGCAGTATGGTATAGCTGCTGGCCTTTAATTTTCTTTTTAGGGGTGGGCGGACCTCCGCTTTAAGAGAACAAGCTGAAGTTAGAAACGGGTTGGCTACCATGCACAGCTGTACAGATTTTGCACTCTCCAGTTTTAGTAAACCAACCTCAAAACCTGAGTTCTTATAGCTTAAGTATACTTTGGCTTACATATCGGCTTTATAATCCATTTGTACAATAAAAACCAACACCACTAGTGATTAAGGAATAATTTTTATTAGAAATGTAAAAATTCAGTGATGGCAATATCCAAGAAGATTGACATAGAATGTCTAAAAATCTAGTGCATTAGAGCAGTGGTCATCAACCCTGTCCTCAGGGCCCACTAACAGGCCAGGTTTTATGTATTACCTTGGGGAGATGTAGACTAGAATACTGCAATCACTGAGCAGTATATGATATCACCTGTGATGTATTTCAGTTATCTTGCAAACCTGGCCTGTTAGTGGGACCTGAGGACAGGGTTGATGACCACTGCATTAGAGGGACAATACCCTGCAAGTAATATTAGCCAATACCAGACAGTTCTTTGTTCTTCATGTTAAATATACAGTTACTTCATATGTTGCTGCATCCTTGAGTACTAAATTAGAAAAAAAAAAAAAAAAAAGTGCTACAAAAATCTATTTAGGAGCTGGTTCACTTTGGAATTTGCCTAACCGGCTGTTAGCTTGCCTTACATTCATTGCATGCAATTTTGACTATTTAAATTGGCTCGATACTTGGACAACGGATGAACAGCTTGGACACAAGCATTGGGCCTCATTTATCAGTGTGTCTGAAACGAGTATTTGTGTGGCCCACAATCACATATCCCTTACAGTATCGGTTTAATTTCCCAACTATCAATGCAGACAGAAAGGAATATTAGCTGCTATGGGCAAAAGACCCTTATGTAGCCAATATGACACTATTAAAACCCTCTAGTAAAATACCACCTGTGGATCAGGATCACTTATTGCTGCTCCCCAAAATGATTGGTTAGTACATTCTTTTGCTAAAGTCTTTTTGGAAGCTCAGGTTTTGGGTTCTCAGAAATGTGGCAAACTGATTCCAAATGTGGAGAACACAAATTACTTTTGGCTAACCTGTTTGGGTTTGTAAAGTGCAAGTTAGCAGCAGGCACAGCAATCTTCTGTCTCAAGGTCAAAAATATCAGTAACAGGTCTTCAATGTAATGAATGCTAACTACACCATATATAACAGCATTTCCCAACTCTGATCCTCTGGGTTCACCATCAGTACGTGTTCCATGTTGCTTTACAGATGACATAACCGTTGTGCTTCCTGATCACAGCTTTGTTTCTATTTAGAAGTTTGGCAAATCTACAATTGGAAGTCACTGAGGTACTCAGACATGCAATAACAAAGATGGTGTACTGAGTGCACAAAAACATAGCGCTCCTTGCAGTGTTGGCCAGCATCTGCAGGTCAGTGGCATCTAATATTAAAACCATGGGAGGGAGGGATGGCTGAGCTGTTAATCCTAGATTGTATTTTGTATTCCTAGATTGTAAGCTCTAACGAGCAGGGCTCTCTGATTCCCCCTGTATTGTAATTGTACTGTCTGCCCTAATGTTGTAAAGCGCTGCAAAAACTGTTGGCGCTATATAAATCCTGTAAAATAATAATAATTCCTTCAGCTCATGTGGTGGACCTGGGAAGGAATGGTTTTTATTGCACTTCCTCAGACATGCAAACCTGAACTGCATCCTGGCACCTAATTCTTCCAGTACTTTGCCAAGCAAGGACAGCCCAATTCTGTGACTCTATGAAGAGAGTATAAGCAGACATGCTGCAGCTAGCTCTAGTGCTGACTTATCAGTAAAAAATAATAACTGCAGAAACATGGCCATTGCTATCAGGAGATTAAAAGGTGGATACACACTAAGAAAAAAATCAAGCGAACAATATTTTCTCAACGTTTAACAGCAAGTCAGGAACCAAGGAAGGAAATAATGTACAAATTCTTGTATGACAAAGTTTTTTTTTTTTTTTTTAATTATTTTTTTATCATGAGTAGTCTTTCGTATCTTTTTTCTCATACGAAAAAAACAGTGCACATTGAATGAAAATTGTTCCTTCTGTTCATGTACAAGAAAAATGTTGGAGTTTGTCCCTTTGGAAATTTTTGTTTGCAAAGTCTGAATCAGATGTTGAAAGTTGTATACGAATATCAAACGATCGTTCCTCGTAGAAATTTTTCTTCCCGTTTTCGAATAGCATGAACCCTCTTTATGCCCCGTACACACGGTCGGATTTTCCGACGGAAAATGTGTGATAGGACCTTGTTGTCGGAAATTCCGACTGTGTGTAGGCTCCATCACACATTTTCCATCGGATTTTCCGACACACAAAGTTTGAGCGCAGGATATAAAATTTTCCGAAAACAAAATCCGTTGTCGGAAATTCCGATTGTGTGTACACAAATCCGATGGACAAAGTGCCACGCATGCTCAGAATAAATAAAGATATGAAAGCTATTGGCCACTGCCCCGTTTATAGTCCCGACGTACGTGTTTTACGTCACCGCGTTTAGAACGATCGGATTTTCCGACAACTTTGTGAGACCGTGTGTATGCAAGACAAGTTTGAGCCAACATCCGTCGGAAAAAATCCTAGGATTTTGTTGTCGGAATGTCCGAACAAAGTCCGACCGTGTGTACGGGGCATTAGTCTTCTGCAAGCAATAGTCATTAGATCATCTTCCACCCTGGTTGTTTTTCTTATGTAAGGTTTGTGGGCACTTTAAAACTGGCCAGAGGTTGGAGGAACCTGTGGGTACAATCTGATCCCCAGAAGGCTTCCTTGAATGGATATTGCAAAACATGCTCATATTACATGAGTAGGCATAAGATTAATTATATTACTGAAGGGAAGGGGGGAGAGCAGCTAGACATGCAAACAGCCAGAAATATTAAACATAGGTAAAGCACAATTCCAGCTGCTGAAAAATTTATATGGATGAAGTGTTTTTAAAAGAGAAGTTCTGCGCACGCCCCCCCCCCCCCCCCCCCCCCCCCTCCCATCAAATCATTAAGTCAGCAGCTACACATACTTTAGTTAGATAAGCAGAGCTTCCTCTTTTGGGTGATACTCCGTTTTACATTTAAAAAGCTGCTGCTTTGGCTGTCATAACCAACCTTCTCCTCAACGCTGCCCCCTGCAGGCTTACCACTTTGTCCAGTGCTGAAGAACTTTTGTGTTGAATTACTTCCAGTGTATTTCCACCCACTTTCTTTGAACCCAGGACATCAAACGCCTAGTCCCTGGGACACTGAAAAACAATCTTCCTAAGACCCACAGGAATACATTGCATATAGCAACACCACATTTTGTGGCATCACTCTTTGCAGGCTTCAGGGCCCTCCTACCAGAGCAGGAATAGCACCCCACTTGAATATGATGTGACTGACATGACCAGATCAAAAAGAAATCATTAAAAAAAAAAAAAACAAACAAAAAACATAACAGGGGAAAACCGACTATTCCTCTAAGATAGGCTTGGTAGGGCACTCACAGACAAAAAATCATTGCCTATCAATCATCTGTATATCTAAAAATAAGATCAAAATGTAGTAAATGATAATGGGTTATCTTTTCAGAGATGCCAAAACCCTTGTTCAGTTAAATACTACATGATCTGCATGCCTTTATATATGGAACAGCAAAGGCACAACAGAGCACTTACTGGACAAGCAGGTCAGATTTTCCTCTCCTGGTTTACCATTATTGCAATAGATGTTCACCTCTATAATCTCACAGTAGTAAAGGTTTTTCCTCAAGTATAGAAAAGGTAAATGATTCACAAATGTGCCCTTTAAAAACAAAAAGTCCCGTGTGCATTAAAGTATACAAAAGAAGGCCAGTCTGCTGCTCATAGGAAGATTTTTCATTCCAAGTACTAAAAACATAAAAAGAAGCTCAATTAGCTGTTATAAGCAACAAAGACAGAATTTCATTCATGTACTTTAATACATGAGGTTGGACAAAACTACTTTAGCCCCTGAACATTTCTAATATCCTACGAATGTCTCTATACAATGACTTTGACAGGACTGCAGTGCAGATCTTACACATAGTCCAGCGATACTTGTAGAATGAAATTTAAGAAAAAAAAAAAAGGGGTTTGTCCTTTTCCACAGTTGCCCAGGAGGCACAAAGGACCAAAAAAATTGTACCAGGAAAAAAAAAAAAAAGAAAAAGCATAACTGATGACTAAAACATCCAAGTGTAACAAAGTCCCCCTTATGATTAAGTCTATTTTCCCACATAAATTTTGGCACATTTCCTCTCTGGCGATCAAGGTTTGCTTTTCCTCTTGTCCTCAAAGAGACTCTTCAGCAAATACACTTGAATAACAGACACTACAACCATCACCAGTAAGTTGACCATAGACCAGAAGGTCACCCGGTCATAGTTGCTCTCTTGGATGTTGCGATCACGTGCCTCGAAGGCCTTCAACAGAGTCTGGATCTGCAGACTTTTGCCCAGTCTTCCTTTCACACTGTTAATAGTTTCCTGGAGAGAAGGAAGAGATATGCATGTCATCATACCACACTAGTTATAAGGCTGCCATATACTGGCAAGTATTTGTCAAAAGTGATGACCAGATTGATTGCAAGAGATGTGACCAGTCTATGTAAAGGTTGTAAACCCTCTCATTCTCAGAGAAGTGAGTAGCCTCAGGTGTTGCACAGAAATTAATCATTTTCCTACATAAGATTTGCTCGTTCATCTGCAGTCTTCTCTCGTCTACATCCCTTCAAAAGAGCACAAATGTGATAAAAATCACCCTGAATCTGTCAGACATACAGGAGAGGGGGTGGAGAGCTGCAGTTAGAGCTCTTATATACTGTGTGAGAGCAGATTGGAGGAAAGGGACATCCCCCTTCATATAGGCAGAGGAACAAAGAAACATGCAGAGCGGTATTCTGAATTGACAAGCTGTGTTGTATGCTTATCTCCCTCCCCATAACAAATGTTCTCACGTGTCAGGAAAACTTCTCAGAAGCAACTTATGCTGATAACAGAGGAAAGAAGCACCAGAGAGAAACAACTCTTTGGAGAGTGAAGTAAACACTACAGATATGTTTGTTCACAAGCTCCAGACAAATGGCTAAATATACAGTTGAATTTCATGTATGGCAATGGTTTTAGCGATCAGGCTAGCGACTTCACTTTTCTCTGCTGATATTAAAGCTGAACTCCAGGAATTCAGCCACTTTCTAAAATGTGCTGCCTTACTATGGGGCCAATGATTTCATGCCACTTCGTGGACTTGTCTCTTTAATGTACATCTGACAGTTTTAAGTCGACCATACATGGATCAAAATTCAGTCTGTCCAGCAGAATTTCAATCCATGTATAAAGCAGGCTGCTTGTACACAAGTCGACCGGTTGATCAACTTGTGTACAACCAGCCTAGCAGGTTTTTGGCGAATGATCAGTGTTGCCAATATCTAAGAGGGAAGGAACCTGATCGTTTTTTTTTTTTTTTTAAAACCAACCCTCTGGTTGAATGAAAGGAAAAAAAAAAAAAAAAAAAAAAAAAAAAAAAAAAAAAAAAAAAAAGGAGGAGTAAGACTAGGCAGAATAAAAAACAAAACACTTGGCCACTCCCATGGGCCGTCCTCAGTCAGTATATAACCCCCCTCCCTGCTCTAGGTATTCAGTTTTTTTTCTGCCTAGTCAGGAGTAAGGACTTGGGATTGCTAATCCTGGGATATTTTGTTTGTTATCTTTTTGCTTTTCCTGGATTTTTTTCCATTGAGATCTCCAATCAACTGCCGGGCAGTTGGAGGACATAGTACATCTAGTTCTGGACCTCAAGACCCTGACCTGCCTTGTGTGGGTACAGGAGTTTAGGATGGAGTCCATCCATGCAGCGGTGGCACTCCATCATGGGGTTTTTCTGACTTCTATGACATCACGAATGTTTAAGCATTCTGTTATGTGCCCGAATCCAGCACTTCCTCCGTCTGCTGTGGGTGAGGAGCATTATCAGCGCATGGTGTGGTCCTTTGATCTGGCCACCACTTCTTGGGTGTTCACGAGGTGTTGGCCCCGGATCTGGCATGGTTACGTCAGTGGGGGGTTGACGGTCCTGGGCGATCTTCTGTGCCGAATTCTCGATTACCCCGAGGAGCAACGTAGTTCCTATACAGACTTTCTCCGATTTCAGATTGGCGTCTATACTATCGGAAGACTGCTTTGGTCCAGCCTGAGCGTTGGTTTATCTGAGCCTGACCGGGCTTTAGCTCTGGTCATCGTGTTTCTTCCCCTGGACAGACTCCAGAAGTGGCATGCTGCTTTTTTTCCCCCATTTGCTATCCAGCAGGTGGGCTCCTCTGCGGATCTACATGTGGGTGTTGGGTCTGATGGTATCTACCCTTTTTTGTGGCAAGGTCATTTGCACAGTTCCATGTAGGCTCCTTTCCGGGAGATCCTGGCATAATGGGACAAATACCCAAGGTCTCTGAACAATCGGATTCGGCTGAGTCAGGAAACCAGAGGTTCCCTAGTCTGGTGGCTTCGTTCTCCGGTTCTTCAGTGGGGGGAATTCCTTTCTCCCCTTGTATTGAACAGGGTGACCACCAATACCAGTCTGCCTGGGTGGGGAGATGTCCTGGGACTGAGCTCAGCTTTGGGGGGGCGTTGGGGTCGCTGGACATTGGTGGAATCCGGACTGCCGTGCAATATATTGCCGGTATCCTCCTCCGGTGGGCAGAACGTCCAAAACGACAAACACATTCCAGGAGTGGAATGCTGTCAGACGGATACCTCAGTTGGCTAGGGTTGGGCTTTTTCTCTGGGTTGTGTTTCATCAGATTTGTCCTCGTTCCTTTTAGGTGGCTCCGTTCCCTACCTCCATTTACAGAGGGATGAGCAGGAATAGGCCTTGAGTACCATAGAGGGCCAGGTGTCGGCCTTGGCAGTCTTCAGTGTCTCATTGTCTTGCATTCCCTGGTGCGTGCCCTTTTTGTTCAAGGGGTTAGACGTCTGTTTCCACCGGGGCAGTTTCTTCCACCACTGTGGGATCTGAACTTGGTGTTTTCAGTTCTCCAAAGGTCTCTCTATCTCTCTCAAAATATTCAGGAGGTTCCACTGCTTACTCTGTCTCGGAAGGTGGCCTCTTGGTGGCCATCACCCCCACTCGCAGGGTGTCGTGAATGGTGGAGTTATCTTGTCGTTCACCTTACCCAGGTTAAGGTGGTGCTTCGTCCTTTTTTTACATAGTTCCGTCCTTGGATTTCCATTTGAATAAGGACATTGGGTTGGCTTCTTGTGTCCCTGGTCATCACATCCCAAGGAATTGCCTTTATCTGGCCTGGATGTGTTTTGGGGGAGTCGGATGTATTTGCCAGCCCCTGAGTCTGTTGGTCTGGATGGATCGGCAGATGATGTCTCTGGGCTATCCTGTCAGAAATCGGTTTCCTCCTTCCCCGGTCAACATGGCACATTCTTCTTGGGCACTTAGTGCTTCTTGGGCCCTCTGTCAGACAACCGTTGCCCAAGTTGGCAAGGCAGCCACTGGTCGTTGGTGTACATTTTCACAAGTTCTACTAAGTGGATGGTTTGGCATCTGCGGATGCCTCTTTTGGCCGCAAGTTTTTTGCAGACCGCTGTTTGGAGGGTCTATTCCCTCTTGAAGGGGTATCGTTAAGGTTGGGTTCCAGCTTGTCCTGGGTGAAGTTCCTGTTACCTGGTTGGCTCTTGTATTAGCCTTGGGATTTTTGTTTTCCCACCACTCATGTTGGCACTGCTTTGGGATGTCTCAATCGTTATAAATAAAGAGGGCTGAGAACGAATGAGAAAATAGGATTTTTTACTTACCGTAAAATCAGTTTCTTTGAGTTCATTGACAGACACAGCACCCACCCCTCTATGGAGTTGTTTTTTGATACTTCTATTACTGCTTGCTACTAAACTGAATACCTAGGGCAGGGAGGGGGTTATATACTGACTGAGGACGGCCCATGGGAGTGGCCAAGTGTTTTGTTTTTTTGTCCTGCCTAGTCCTACTCCTGCGGAAGCGATATAAAAGAGGGCTGTGTCAATGAACTCAGAGAAACAGATTTTACGGTAAGTAAAAAATCCTATTTTCTCACACTGCTGCTCTGCATGTGCCTCTCCTCTGCTGTTCATTCACAGAAAGCTTTCTATTTTGTGAATGGGTTCACATAATACAAAGCTCTCCATGACTGGTCAAGAAGAAGGGAAGGGCAGAACAGCTGCACACAACCCTGCAGCTACAGAAGTGACGCCCCTAAGCTCCAGCATACAAGTAGTATATATAGTAAGCCAGCACATTTTAGAAAGAGGCAGAGTTCCTGGAGTTCACTTTTTTAAGCTAGGTCACCTTCCTGTCCCAACCTATAGTAAGCCAGTATATTTTAGAATGTGTTTCCAGCATAACCGATTAATAAAGCACTAGAAACCAGTCTAAATGCTGCTCTGTGATTAAAACAATAGCAAAATCAGGTATTTTTCAATGTACATTTCTTTAAATTTTACTAAATACATGACTTTAACTCTTTCGGCGTATGGACCTGCAACACTGCCCCCAGGTGGCCAAGGCCATACAGACCTCTTTTCTCCTTCTACAAGCTCAGTCACTTCAATGACCATAAACTCATAGTAGAATTGTTCAGCAGACTCTGCTGAACAATTCCACAACTCTGATCAGTGAGTTACAACCCATTGATCAGAGTTATTAACCCTAAGGCCCCATGTACACTGGACGTTTTTTGACATTTTTACAGCAGCTGTTTTTTGGCTGTAGAAGTTTCTTTCTACAGTCATTAAACTCTCCATCATGTTATCCCATGTGTCTATATACACACATAGGCTGTTATCAGCAGTGGTGTTTTTGAGCAATAAAAAAAAAAACCAAAAACACACGAGTGGGATCTGAGAGAAGTTTTTCAGCTATAAAAACGCTCTAACACTGATAAATACTCAAAAACGTTGCAAAGCTACTGACATTTTTATAATGTTATTTTAACGTTCAGTGTGCATAAGGCCTTAATGTGACCCCCTCCATGCCGCCGCTTCCCTGTCCCACCGGATCACTTTTCAGAGGAGCAGCACTTGAGTGAGCCCTTAGTTGCATTCAGCAGCGGCACCCTTAGGGCTCGTTCACATGTAACGTTGGGGGTGGTAAAGCAGCAGGATAATAGAAGTTGATGGCTAAGTGCAGCAAACCTACAGGAAAGCTGCGGGTACACTGCACTGCGTCCGCAATGTGGATAAACCACAACACATCAGTGTGAAAGCAGCCCTATATAATTATGCCCAGTGTATTGCTTCACACTAACCTGAAGATCTCTTTTTTCCTGCTTCTGGCACCACTCTGAAAACCGCTAGCCGGGATAAGAGATGGAGTGCAATTGGTATCACTCCACATGGAACAGGAGCCAGCACTACAGATGAGGCATCAGCTTATGCAGCTCTTGATTCCTATTACAGCTACAACTGTACAAGTAATCCCTCTGCATTGCACTCTGTTTGATGCTCTGGAATGGCGGGTCAGCAAGCCCAAACCACGATCTACCAGTCACCTGTCCGCAATCTACAGGTTGCTGACCACCACAAAAAAAAAAAAAAGTACAGTAAAGCCTCGTACACACGATTGGATTTTCGGCAGGGAATTGTGTGATGACAGACTGTTGGTCTAAAATCCCACCGTTAGAAGGCTCCATCAGAAAATTGTTGTCTAACTTTCCGCCAACAAACGTTGGATGGTAGGCTAGTAAATTTTCGGCGGAGACCGGTCTGTTCTCAGATTTTTCTATTGTCTGTACACAAGTCCGTCACACAAGTTGAAAGTACAAACAAGCATGCTCAGAATCAATGCTCACCAAACACGATATTAGCAGAAGGTGCCCAAAGGGTGGCGCTCAAGAGCTGAAATTCCTCGTAGTACGTCACTGTGTTTGTTGGTTGACAATTGTGTACCATTTGTATTCCTAGCACACGCCCTTCTGACAAAAGTCTGACACTTTGTTGGTCAACAATCTGATCCTGTGTACGAGGCTTTATTCTTTAAAAGAAATCTGTGCTGTGTGCACATAAATAGGACCTGCCCTTGTTGACTTATTTTAAAAGTGCAAGTCACTGATCTGGAACAAGCATGAATGTTAAAATTTGGGCCAATATGTATTCTGCTGCTGCATATTTTTGGTAAAAAACACACACAACAAGCATATATTGATTTGTTTTGCGCAAAAGTTATCGCATCTACAAACTACGGGATATATTTATGGATTTTTTTTTTTTTTTTTTTTTTTTTTACTAGTAACGGCAGCAATCAGCGACTTATTACGGAACTACGACATTGCGGCGGACAAATCGGACACTAAGTGACACGAATACAGTGATCAGTGCTAAAAATATACACAGTCACTGTACTAATGACACTGGCAGGGAAGGGGTTTACATCAGGGACAATCAAAGGGTTAACTGTATGCCTAGCCAATGCTTGGTTACTGCGTGGGAGGTGCTTGTACTATGGGAAGGCAGAGTTCCATGTTGCTGTTTTGCAGAAACACAGTATCAATACTTTCCCTACTGACAGAACGGCATAAGGCAGACCGCTGTTCTGCTTGTGTCCCGAACAATCAGCGGGTCCTGGTGGACATAGAGTCCACCAGACCCGCTGATTGGCTCCCGCTGTGTCCAATCTTGCCGCCGTGTGTGTGTGTTATATAATATATATATATATATACACACACACACACACACACACACACACAGACACAGACACAGAGTAAGCGGTTAAATCTCACTGGCTGTGTGGGTGAAGGACACACAGGTAGTAAAACTAGGATCATCATAACCGCACTATAGCCTGCTCCTTTACATGCAAATCAACTATAACAGCTCTCTAAAATTCTGTCCTCTTTATGTTCCCTTTACAGAAAATTACCCTGAAAACACGAATCCCATAAGATCAGTCATATTTACCCTTCAGCCTATCAAAAAGCATTTTAGATACAGCATACATTCTCCACACATAATTCTAATGGTTAGCAATTTAGAGTTAAAGCGTTTGTTACCCCAACACTTAATATTCCTGCTATATCATGTACTTGTATGAGAAAGTATCCTGCTCTCTTTGTATTGCTTCCTTTATGTGAAATTCCTGGTGTTCCTGCCAGTCCCTTTGCTTTCTTATTAAAAACTGACCACACTACACAGGAGAGCACACCATGGTCAGTTCTCTAGCTGTGCTGGGAACTCCATGTCCTCTCGTCCAATGTTCAGACTTGTCCTGACATGCCCCCACTGCGAAGATCTGTGTACTCTTGCTTCTTCTCCCCCAGCTCTTTTGCAGCTGAGAACAGAGAGAATGTGAAAATACACATATATATATATATATATTTATTTATTTATACCACTTAAAAGACAGGGCCTCTTTTTCAGACTCGATGTTTACAAGTTAAAAACAAGTCTTTTTTTTTTTGCTAGAAAATTACTTAGAACCCCATAACATTTTACATTTTGTTTTCTAACACCCTAGAGAATAAAATGGCGGCCATTGCAATATCTTTTGTCACACCGTATTTGCGCAGCGGTCTTACAAGCGCTTTTTTTTTTTTTTTTGGGAAAAAATTCACTTTTTTGAATACAAAAAAAAAAAAAAATAAAAAAAATAAAAAATAAGACAACAGTAAAGTTAGCACATTTTTTTTTTTAAATTGTGAAAGACAATGTTACGCCGAGTAAATTGATACCAAACATGTCACGCTTCAAAATTGCGCCCGCTCAAGGAATGGCGTCAAACATTTACGCTTAAAAATCTCCATAGGCGACATTTAAAAAAATTCTACAGGTTGCATGTTTCGAGTTACAGAGGAGGTCTAGGGCTAGAAATATTGCTCTCGCTCTACCGATTGCAGCAATACCTCACATGTGTGGTTTGAACACTCGCTTCTGCGCGCGAGCTCGTTGGGACTGGGCGCTTAAAAAAAAAAAAAAAAAAAATTAATTCTCTTATTTATTTTACTTGAATTTTATTTATTTTTACACAATTTAAATAAAATGATCACTTATTCCCTATACAAAATCGACATCCCTTGTAATCGAAGAAGGCTGACAGGTCCTCTTAAATCTGAGATCTGGGGTTAAAAAGTCCTCAGATCTCATTATTTAGACTTAAATGCAATTAAAGAAAAAAATAAAAATAAAAATAGTAATTTGAAAAAATGCCCTTTAAGACGTAAGGGGCGGAAGTGATCGTATGGTACTGGAGACGGGTGGGGGCCATCTTCCCCTACACGTCTCCATACCCCGGCCACGGACAGGTCCCGATCGCCTCCGCCGCTGCTGATGGCTCCGGTAAGCGGTGGAGGGCGCGGGAGAGGGGAGGCCTCTCTCCCGCCGCCGATAACGGTGATCTCACGGCAAATCCTCCGCCGCAGAGACCACCATTGTCATTAACAGGACCGCTCACTGAAAAGATGGATACTTCGGATGTGGCAGCAGCTGTAGCCTTTACCGCTTTACCGAGATATCCATCTTTAAAATGCCGACGTATATTATACAGTGGGCGGTCGTTAAGTGGTTAATATCTATACAAAAATATTTTGCCTTTCATTTCCATTTTAAGCTGAATGGGTGGTTTTACAACGTGATAATTTTTTTAATTAAAAAAGCTTAAAATTAGAAGCCGATTGGCTATCATGCATAGCTGCACCGGATTCTGAGTGCACCAGCTTTAGTAAACCCCACCCCCAAAGTTTTCTTGACTGGCAATATGTGCATTTTAAGAATTTATTGCAAAAGAAGAATTGATGCATACTGGCAGTAATGTTGGACTTTCTACCAAATAAGTACTAGTTAACATGTTTGTGCAAGCTGTCTGAGTGTAATCAGCAGGCTGTCCTCACAAATATATACCTTCTGCCAACAAGTCAGCATTATCCAGCTTTACACGTCTGTCACTGGGCAGGTCAAGAGAGACAGTATGTTCAGTAAACTGCCACGTCTTCCTAATATTCCCAAGACTTTGTCTGCATCTTTGCTGTGAACGTTACACCCTTTTTTGTTTGTCTTGTAGATAAAAAAAATGTAAAAATGTAGCCAACATAAGTAAACATGTTGGACTTGGCCTTACTTGCTCAATACCATTATTTGTCCTCTGGGCACAAAGGGATGTTTGTCTTTTGTTGGTAGCACATGGGACAATGATTTATTATTTTTACATGATTGGGTTGACTGCAATTAATGAAATAGTCCCTTGAATTTTAAGTTTTGCTTTATGAAACTTTTGCATTTTATAACAGTCACCATTGCTTCTACATGATTTAGATTTTTCAAAATAATTTTTTACGTGCCTAACATTTGTTGAATAAGCCCACATTGAAAGGATGCTTTTTCAGCAAATTAAAAAATAATTTTTTATTGATCTCTCCCATTCATGTCACTAGTGATTAGGAACTGGGCACATTGAGGGTATTTAGCTGGGCTGGATCGATATAGTCTTATCCTGACCTCTTCCTATCCTGCCAGGGCTGAGGGAGGGAAAGCTGAAGAAGACAGTTTGTCTACTCTATGTGTTGATACTAGAACCTACTCTTAGGACAGCAGGAAAACCATTACTCTATTCTGCTAGCGGTTCAGTTCTAGGTGTACAGACCTTGAGTGGTAGAACAGTAAGTGCACAGTATGCCATGTCACCAATGTAAATGCACAAGCTGTGCTGGGACACCAGTAACAGAGACCAGACTGGATGGCAAGCAGAGAGAAATCCTCAAACCTTTTGTTATATACAAAAGATTCCATTACTGACAGATAGCAGTATAATGTATATGCTGTGAAAATGTTGCATGCTGGAAAACCAGTAGCCGACTGACTCTCGAGAGAACCTGCTGCCTCCTGGAACGAGCGGACTGTCTTTTGATGCTACATTCTTTCGTTTTTTTTTTTTTTAACGATGGAACATTATAAGCTTGATCTCTACTAAATAAACAAGACTTACTACACTATGTGGTCTCCCTCTCCTTATATCAGAGTTTGAAACATCACTGGAAGAATCGTATCCTGTAGTTGGTGTCTGATCACCCCGCTCACCAGACTAAGCCTGTTTGACCCTCAATGCAGTACTGCTTGAGGGGTTCATTGGATCTGGAGAGTCTAACCACTTTGCAATTGGAACTTTAGTTATGCAATTTTGCACACTTATTTGAACTTTCACTGGCTACATGCTTGTCCAATATTTTATGTTTCAATTGTTGTTATCTGCACACATATTTCATGCACAGCATTAGCACTTTATTACTATCAATTTAGGTTTGTTGGCGCTGTGGTATATACTTTTCTCACATTTTTGACCTGTCATGAACAGCAGCGGCAAGTCTAACACCAATTATTATATGTAGTGCGGGTGATTGACTGTTTTAATATTTTGCTCGCCACGTCATTTACCAAGACTACAAGTACCGTCAACCATTGCGGCTAATGACTTGTAGTTCTCAATGGACTGCAAGGGAACTGGTGGGCGCTCTCTCGTAGTTCATTGCTTCTTCCTGCCATTCAGTAACTGACTGCCCATATCGGAGGTAGGGGCAGACAGTGTACCAAGAGTCTGCACGATCCAGGCATTGCACTCATAATCTGCTGATCATGGGTCCAATGCTTACAGGATGCAATGCAAAATAAACAAAATTAAAAAAAAAATAAAAATAAAAAATGCACATGTTAAGCTTCAAAACTGCGCCCGCTCGTGGAATGTCGACAAACTTTTACCCTTAAAAATCTCCATAGGCGACATTTAAAAAAAAATTCTACAAGTTGTATGTTTTGCGTTACAGAGGAGGTCTAGGGCTAGAATTATTGCTCTCGCTCTACCGATTACGGCGATACCTCACATGTGTGGTTTAAAACACAGTTTTCATATGCAGGCGCTACTCATGTATGCGTTCGCTTCTGCACGCAAGCTCGTCAGGACGGGGCGTGTTATTTTACCTTTTGTTTTTACACTTTTTTTAAAAAAAAAACAAAAAAAACCAAAGTGTCACTTTTATTCCTATTACAAGGAATGTAAACATCCCTTGTAATAGAAAAAAAGAAGCATGACAGGACCTCGTAAATATGAGATCTGGGGTCAAAAATGAAAAAAAAAAAAAAAAAAAAAATGTAATTTAAAAAAATAAAAAATGACCCTTTAAGAGCTATGGGCGGAAATAACGTTTTGACGCCGCTTCCGCCCTGCAGTGTCATGGAGACAGGTGGGGCCCCCATCTTCCCTCACTCGTCTCCATGGACAGCCATGGGAAGGATCCGATTGCCTCCGCCGCTGGCTCCGGATCGCAGCGGGAGGGGGGCCCTCTCCCGCCGCTGATAAAAGTAATCTTGCGGCGAATATGCCGCAGAGACCACTTTTATCTTGTACCGGACCGCCGGCCGAACATGGGAATACTGGGGTTATGGCAGCTAGCTGCTGCCATAACAACGATATCCGTCCATCGGCGTGCGGCAGTCCAGAAGTGGTTAAATGAAGCTACAGACATTTGTAATAATACAGATAAACTTATCAAAGAATATTTACTTGTCAAATAGATCTTACAGATCAGTATTGTACATAAGCTAATTGTTCTTGGCTAAGCCTCCATTCGCATGGTTTGGCTTCATCGTTATATTATGTCAGTGTAACACTGGAGTGGATTATGTTAATATTTGCATTAGGGTTGTCCCGATACCACTTTAAGACCGAGTACAAGTACCGATACTTTTTTCAAGTACTCACCGATACTTTTTTTTACTGCCACGTGACAGTGTTCTTTTTGTGGGTTTTTTTACAATTTTATTTGTTTTTTTACAATGCTTTCTTTTTTTCAGGGAGGGAGGGGGTGGATGGTGTCTGTGTGTTTTTTATTTTAATTTTTATTATTTTTTACAATAATTTTTTTTTTTTTTTTTTTTTTTTATCATTGCAATACTTTTTTTTTTAATCAGCCCTGTTGGGGCTGATAGACCCCTTAATAGACCCCTGAGATCTCACCCTTGAGACAGAGAAAGAGACCAAGGATAGAGATTCCCCAGTTCCTTTCTCTGCAGCCTCAGCTGCACTGAAAATGAATGGAGAGAAGACAGCGGCTCCTCTTCATTCATAAACTGAGACATTGTAATCACAGGATATTACAATGTTTCAGTTATGTGAATGGACAGAGTCAACTGACGCCGTCCATACAGAAAAGGAGGCGGACACGGAGAGGGACAGCGGAACGGCGGGGGACACGGAGGAAGAAAGGAGGGGGACAGCAGCAGAACGGAAGGAGGCATGGAGGGGGACTGGAGGAGGATGCGGTGAAGTCAGCGGTGATCGTGTGTGGGAGAGTTACAAGCACCGATCACCGCTGTATAGATTTCTCTAAAGCATCTGAAAGGGAGGGAGGGGGGGGAAGCTTGTAACCCCCCCCCACTCACCGATCACCGCTGACTGTACAGGTATCGGGTATTCAGGCAAATGCTTGGTATTGGTGCAGATACCGATACTAGTATCGGTATAACCCTAATTTGCATATCAATATGTTCATGTGAAGAAGGCCACTACCTTTATTGGTTAA
>NC_133330.1:237306506-237311506 GCF_042186555.1 Aquarana catesbeiana | reverse complement strand
CTGATAGTTCAGTCAAAGTTGCCCACCGTCCGCCTGTGCTGTAATGGGAAGCTTGGAATATTCCTGAGTTTCTGAGTGTGCGGAATGTAGGGTCTGTCATGCCTGGGGTGAATTGTGGATTGCCTATTATGGGTCTTAGTAGTGAGTTTTTAGTAGAAAGAGATGCTTGTGACATTAAGCGTGTACAGATGTTCGTTGTGGTTCCAATTAGCGGGTGAGATCGTATTCGTACGGGGAGTGTGGATCCGCACCACGGAGCTCTATTTAGCGGGATATCAAATTGTGATTGTTCTATCTGGGGCCATAGCTTTGTTTCCTGGTGTCTGCACCAGTCTATAAGTCTACTCAGATGCACTGCTTGGTAGTATGTTTTAATTTCTGGCATGGCCATTCCGCCGTGGTGTTTTTGTAATGAGAGTGTTTTTCTCGGTAGGCGTGGTTTTTTCCCTGCCCATAAAAAGGTTGTAAATAGTGAGTGTACTTGTCTGAAATAGTTTGCGGGTATGTGAATAGGTAAAGCTTGTAATAAGTACAAAAATTTGGGAAGGACCATCATTTTTAGTATATTACAGCGTCCGAACCATGAGTGTAGGCCATCTTTCCAGCTGTGTAGTAGTGTTTGGACTTTTTTTAATAAAGGTGGGAAATTGAGCTTGAAAATCTGTGAAAGTCTAGGAGGGATATAAGTGCCTAGATATTTCAGGGCTTTGTCTGTCCATTTAAAGTGGAAGTTATTCTGGAAGTGTGCGAGTTGGGTTTGTGGAATCCCTATTCCCATAGCTTCGGATTTGTTAAAGTTTATTTTTAGGTTGGAAAGATGTCCGTAGGTCTCGAACTCTTTCATTAAATTTGGTAGGGAAATGGCAGGGCTAGTGATGGTGAACATCAAATCATCTGCATATGCAGATACTTTATGTTGGGAGTCCCGTACTGTGATCCCTTTGATGTCTGGGTTTAGCCTCACGTGGCAAAGGAAGGGTTCTAGTGATATGGCGAATAGCAAGGGTGACAGTGGGCACCCCTGCCTAGTGCCGTTTGATATTGGGAATGCCTCGGAGACAACACCATTGGCCCTGACCCTGGCTGATGGATTCGAATATGCTGCAGATATCCAATTAAACAGCCTTTCTCCAGCCCCGATATGTTTCAATGTTTCAAACAGAAATTTCCAGTGTATGCGATCAAACGCTTTTTCTGCATCTGTGCTAAGAAAGATGCTTGGCGTCTCATTTCTATTCACTATGTGGAGTAGGTTCAGAACTTTGATGACGTTGTCTCTGGCCTCTCTGGTTGGCACGAAGCCCACCTGATCTAAATGTATGAGTTGTGGTAAATGTTGCTGTATCCTAGAGGCAATGATTTTGGTAAAAAGTTTTAGGTCGGTATTTAGTAATGATATTGGGCGATAGCTGCCGCATTGTGTGGGGTCTTTACCTTCTTTTGGGATTACTGAAATCTGTGCCTGGAGTGTCGAGGGGTGTAGTTTTGAGCCGTGGCCAAGGTCATTGAATAGTTTCGTCATGTGAGGACCTAAAGAGGGGAGGAAGGTTTTGTAATAGTTAATAGTTAGGCCATCGGGTCCTGGTGCTTTCCCCTGTTTGGTAGTTTTTATAGCTGACTGGAGTTCTATGAGTGTGATGGGTTCCTCTAGGGTTTCCCTTGCCTCCAGCGGTAGAGATGGCATTAGTGATGAGGATATATATTCATATGTATTGTCCGGTGTGGGTGGTGTCATCTGTAAATTATATAAAGAGTGGTAGTACGTTTTAAATTCTTCCGTAATTTGTTTGGGGAGGGAGACTGTCTACCCGAAAGTGTTCGTGATTTTGGGTATATATGACGCCAGTTTTTGTTGTTGCAGGGAACGGGCCAGCATTCTCCCACACTTATTGCCGGATTCATAGACTTTTCTTCTGCATATTTGGAGCGCTGCTTTTGCTTTAAAGCGCAAAATGTCTGTGACTTGTGTACGGGTGTTGTCTAATTCGGTCCCTAATTCTCTTGTGGGTGTTAGTTTATGACTTGTTTCTAATGTCTGTAATTTCCTAAGCAGAGTGTCTAATTGTTCTGTTCTTTTACGCTTTAGTCTGGATCCATGTTTAATAAGCACGCCTCGGATCACGGTCTTATGTGCCTCCCACACCAGACCAGCGCCACTGTCAGGGGTATTGTTAGTTTTAAAGTAATGTTCAATTTCTTGTTTTATGTCTGCGCAGACTTCCGGGTCTTGCAGTAAGTTTTCATTTAGTCGCCAAGGTGGGCGCTGAGTCGTGTGCGGGTCAGCAATTGCATATTTTAATGATATCGGTGCGTGGTCGGACCATGTGATAGATTCTATCTTAGTGTGTAGAACAGCCTGTAAGTTTTTGTGGGGTATTAGAAAATAATCTATGCGGGAATATAATTGATGGGGCCGGGAGAAGAACGTATAGTCCCTCTCCCCAGGGTGGAAGAGGCGCCAGGCGTCTATTAGTTGTGCCGAGTGAAGGGCCATTTGTATCTTTTTGCGTGAGGTGTTTGAGGTCGAGGATGTACCTGAGGATGTGTCTTCTGTTGGGGTTAGGGGCGTGTTGAGGTCTCCTCCTACTATCAGCTGTCCTGTGGTGAACTGTGTAATTTGGTCTAGTCGTTTCTTAAGGAATGTGTCCTGGTGTTCATTGGGGGCGTATAGGTTAGCGAAAGTCATTTTTGCGTTCCCTATCAGTCCTTTTAAGTATAGATATCGTCCTTCTGGGTCTGTTTTAGATTCTAGGCATGTCCATGGAACTTTGGCTGAAATTAAAATTGAAACCCCTCTGGATTTTGCTTGTGTATTGGTGGAGTGGTAAACAGTGGGGTAATATCTGTTTTTGAGAATTGGTATAGTATTGTCTCTGAAGTGCGTTTCCTGAAGCAGGATTACGTCTGCCTTCATGCGTTTCATGTCATTAAGAAGCATCCGTCTCTTCTCTGGTGTGTTTAGTCCTTTTGTGTTTAGTGATATTATATTTAGGGTGTCCATGCTTGCAGTTTAGGGAGGGGGGGGAGAGAGGGGGAAGGTGAGGAAAAGAGGGGTCGGGAAGAGAGTCAGAGAATAGGACAGAGTAGAAATAGTAGAGAAGATAGAGAGAATAGTGTCAGGGCAGACGCCCCTAAAGTGTAGGTAGTCTAGAGAGCTGTCACTAGATTGTGCAGCGTGAGAGGATACTAAGGGTGCAAGAAAAAGTACTTGCTGAAGCGCTGTCCGGAGAAAATCCGGTTATACGGCGCTAGCCTAGGTGGGTTTGTGGGAGGATACGGTCAAGAGATGAGTCTCCTCGAGTCTCACTCCTCCCGTGGCATAATGTAAAGTCGGTATAAAGTCGGTATAATGTTGTAGTCTGATACGTAGAAATCAATACAGGAATTAGCATTCAATATCAGGATATCCTTCAGCAGTAGTGTAATTAACATTTCAAAACAAATAACTAAAATCTCTAAAAACTAAGAGATATAAACAGGGGTCCCCCACTCAATCCCAAGTAAGCATCAGGTAATATTCTGCAGACCTCTGAGTCTTGTTTCTGGGTATTCACGGAGGGCATCTAATCCACAGAAGTACCATCTCTCCTCTTCCATATGGAAAGAGCCAGTCCGCACGTCTCACAGTGTGTATGGAAGGTTTTTAAATTGTCTTTCCAGAGCATGCAGACTAGAACAATGTCCACCCCTCCCCCTCTCGCCCCCATCCATGCCATAAGGTTCAGCCTGCGACAAGAGGCCGTGCCATCCAAGCCTGCAAGGGTATCAAAGTTCCGATAGTTCCCCCACAGCTGTCCAGCAAGGAGGATGGCATCCTCCTCCGCTCCGTATATAGGGGTTTCTCTGTCCCATTTCCGACCACCATAAAATGCAATTCTACCGCAGGGTCTCCTACCAGTATGTGAGGAAGTGATCTACTTCTGCCCTGGTGGGCAGTCTATGCCTTGAACCAGCGGTTCCTCTCGGGGTTGGTCGGAATGGTGTGGGCCCAGGGGATAGAAGTCACTTATCAGGCTAAGACCCCATTGCGGGGGCGACATCCCCGAGACAAGGGCGTAGGGGGGGGGGGGGCGACACCAGACGGAAACATCGTCTCTCCCATCTGCATCAGGTGGCCTCAATCGGGGCGATAAACATAAGGTATTGGAGTGTTTCAGAGGGGGGGCATTCGAGGAGAGTGTCCTCCGGGAGGCAGCAATGGCATGAGGAGGGATGCAAGTCAGGGGTGAGCGGGGGTCGCCGGACATCTTACTCACGTGCAGGGCCTCCAGATGTCGAGCGGCGTCTCCTCCTTCCCCGTTGATGTAGCGGCAGAGGACCCCGTGCCGCCGAGGGGCCCGATCTTCCTGTCGGGCGTGGGAGGATCTGTAGCCAGTCTGGGATCGAGATCGGTGGTGCCTCTAGGAATCGGAAGAGTGCCGGTAGGTCCACCGCTGTTTGCAGTGTGAATGTGGTTGTGTCTTTACGGAAGGTTACCGAGAGTGGGTATCCCCAGCGGTACGTAAATCCCTTTTGTTTTGCTAGATCCAGGAGGGGTCGCAACATGGCTCGGCGTTTCAGGGTGGCTCTCGATAGGTCCGGCAGGATTCTGACTCGAGATTCGTTGTATTCTGTGTCGCCATGTTCCCAGGCGCGGCGTAGGATGGCTTCTTTCTGCGTGTAGCGGTGTAGTCTGCACACCACGTCACGCGGGTTAGATGGATCTGTTGGCCTCGGTCCCAATGTTCTATGCACTCTGTCTAATTCTATGTCCGTATCGTTTTCATCCAGAACAGTGTGGAAGATATTTTTCACTGCATCTGCTAGGTTTTCTGGACTAGTTGTTTCTGGGATGCCTCGCAGTCGCAGGTTGTTTCGGCGACTTCTGTCCTCGATATCTTCCAAATGTAACTGGAGGGAGATGGCTGTGTCTCTGTGTAGGTCTCTGGCTTGCTCCAGAGCTGATACTCTTTCTGCCAAGGAGGACACCGTCGTCTCTCCCGAGGAGACTCTGTCTGCCA